>NW_006916008.1:37320-67182 GCF_000464535.1 Endocarpon pusillum Z07020
AGGTAGGGTGGGGGAGAGGGGAGGGGAGGGGGGATTTGTTTGGATCAAAACTTACGGGATGAGCGCGTCCTCGGTTTGCCGCCTACTCTCCCTCTTCTCCTCCCCTTCATCATGATACATCCTCAGGAGAATACTCACGTACGTATTCGCAGACCCACTTTCCTGCTTCAGCAGGTTAGGTGGCTGCTTCATGAACCCTTGACGCCAGAGCTGCATCCTCAGTTCTTTGTCGGCATTGAATTTTTTGGCGAAGTGGTAGGATTTCCGTAGGAGGGACATGACGCGGAGGAGCTCCGGGGAAGGGATGGAGGCGTAAACGGAGTCGTTGGAGAAGAGCTCGGCGACGGTCTCGATCATGAGGAGTTGGAGGACGCAATTGGTGATTATGCGGTTGAAGAAGCGGCGGCGGGCGACGGTGACGACGGGCGCTTGTGTTTGGGTGTCGACTTGAGAGGGACGGTAGTCTTCTAATTCTGGAGCGACTGTGGGAGTGGGTGGGATGGTGGAGTTGGTAGTGATGGGTGGAGTGGGGTGAGCAGGGATGGAGGAAAGAGAGGCTTCGGTGGATGAAAGCTGAGGTGATGCTCCATTGGTAGGTGGAGTCGTCACGGGCTGTGAAGATGGTTCTGTGATAGCCAGGCCATTTGAGGGCGATGGATCTGCGATGGAGGGGGTGCGTGCATGAGACATGGTGGCACTGGCGGAAAATAGTTCGTAGGCGGTGGTACGGTCGAAGAGGCCGACAAATGCCCCGACAATTCTCGCCCAGTGATCCGGTCGGAACTTGGTCACGTTCTGCAGGATGAGCTGTTGCAGACAATTACTGCCGATTCGAGCAATGGTGTCGTTCTCCTGGCAGATACACAGAGTAAGGAGATCAAGGAAGCGGTCGAGCATATGCTCTAGGGAGTCAAAGTAGTGCGTGAATAAGGTGATCATGTTCCGCAGAGCTTGGATCATGGTCGTAGATAGCCATACAGAGAGCTCTTCGTGGTTAGGCGCCTTGGACATCTCGGACTTGGATTGGAGCACAACAAAGATTGGGTAGAGGACTTGTCGCCAAAGAACGTCCCAGAAATCTCTGGGGAAGTCTCCTCCATACTTGATGAGAGTTTCGAACAGGTATGTCAGAGCTCGCGATCTGACCTCGAGGTCTTCTCCTGTCATCAAGATATCTTGATATGCAATTAATACTGGATACCAAAACTGCTCCTCCTCCGACTGCGGTGTCGGCTGCTTGATGCCAGGCGTGATGCCATTACTCGTCTGGTTGCGGCCTCTATCGTGCCGTTGCGATAGTGGACATTCAGGCGTCTGTAGCATTTTGGGAACGGTGGATTTCAACGTCTCGATTGCTTGCAACGACTTCTTCTGGAATTTGAGGTTTTTGGCGAACTCAGTCAAGCAAACAATGAGGTCTGCGAAAGCGCCTTGGGTGATGACAACACCAAACCGAGTGTTGTAGATCTGGTTGGTGTAGTCAAACGCCAATGTGACTATGCCTTCGTATTTCTCTCGCGCAGCCACTGTGAACACGCCGAACATCGTCTTCCAGCCCGATCGTATGTTCTCACCTCGTGCTTGAATCATCTGGATGAGACACCTCAAGACCATATCTTTGACAGTCACAACGTTGCTGTTGGCCATGACGTGTTCGAAGGGCTTAAGGAAGTCTTTTTGAAACTTGAAACCGGGTAGCTCTTCGATCTCCATGAAACGCATCGATAGCTGCCGCAACGAGTCGAGAGCGAAGAACACCACCGCAGTGTTGGTGTGGCAACCGACTTTGTTGAAATGCTCACCAAGCACTTCCCATATCTTGGTCCATTCTATCCTCACCCGAGTCATGTTGTAGTAGCTGATCTCAACCAATTTCTGAAGGCTATATGTCCGCGGCGAATCACTGTCTCCAGAGGACTGAATCTCTTGCCAGCTCACGTCGCTCAAGGCACGGACAAAGCCGAGAATGGCCTCACTGGACAGCTTCGCAGTGTTGGTGAATATCCGATCGATCCCCCGGACCATGTCGGTAGATCTAGTCTCCATTGCTACTTCGGATCGATAGCTGGTGTGGGAATTGGCTGAACGTGGTCTGGGTCGCCTGACAGACTGCATCGACTTCCTCGAACGCCCAGCCTCGCCGATATTCGAAGGAAGTGGTATCCTGGCTCGCGTAACATCCGGTAATGCGTCCTCGTCCACCCCGCCTGATAATAATTGAAGACGGTCAAGCATGCTGACACAGGTCAAGATCTCTCTCCAGGAGCCCTTGAGAAGTTCGCCCTCTGATAAGGCAATTTCCAGCAGGACCTTCAATGCTTCTAGATTCTTAGCCATCATTTCCTTCAAGTTGCCAAGATTGGTAAATTTGGCCAGTGCGGTAACGAAAGCTTCTCGAGGTATTTCAAGGTCAAAGCGACAAGAGATTCTGATGGCGAGCTTGAGGCCCTCCATACACTGTTTGATAATGTCAATGTTCTGCGTAACCTGAATCTGTCCAGATATACCGGACAAGAATGACATCCAGGTAACATTGAACATTGGCCCGACGTGCTTAACAGACGACGCGGGTATGAATCTGGATAGCTCTTCTCGAACCACAGATCTCTTTTGCGCCCGGATAAGACTACGATACAGCTGCTCGGTCTTGTTGGCCATTTCTTCCGAGGCTTGAGCATATTTTTCTTTCTGCACGTCTCGACCAACGCTGGCCAGAACTTGGCCAGCCCTCGAGGCTAGTCCACCAGTAGGCATTGATATTGGAATACCCAAATCTGCTGCATGCTCCCGCTCAGAAGCCAGAACAATCTCGTTGTGTGCTATTTCATCAAATATGCCAGCCAGGTACTCTGCTGGTAGATCTTGACCATCATTGATACCTCTGTTGTTCTTGATGAAGTCATCAACAGTCATGCGTCGGCCCTTGAGCTTGGTGCTATGCTGGTCGGTATTGAGCATAATGACCGAGTAAGCAAGAACATAGGCGGTATCAGCGTTCGCGAACGCGTTGGGGTTGCCAGTCAAGTATCGCTCGGCAAACTTTAACATAAATCGGTCGATCTTTTGCGCCTCGCCGGGTAAGCGAAAGCTTTGCAAAAACTGCCTCAACGCATCAACAAAGCGTCTCCTCGCAAAGTCCATGGCATCCACGAATGCATGCATGATCGCAATATTTCTTTCATCGCCTTCCCCTAGAAAATCTCCAAGCACAGCTTTGTCCAATCGGTCATTGCCGATGAGAAATCGAGCAATATCCTCTGCTGAGTCACTTTTGATAAATCCTTCTGCAAGCAGGGTCTTGATGCCGCGCTTGGGCTTGAAGTTGAATTGGCGAATGCCCTCGTTCAAAGCAGTCTTGCGCTGTTTGACCTTTTCTATTTGTGATGGGTCATCTTCGGCGACCGGTGTGGAGGCTCCTGTGAGCAGCAGCACCGGTACCGTTGTCCAGGGACTCCCTCGAATCCTCATATGATCCCCGAGAACCCGGATACCGGCCTGCCCCAGCTCCATCGGTAAGACTCTGCTTTGACCAATTGTCTAAAGAATGCAGTATTTCGATCAGACATTCTAGGGATTGCTGTTTCAAGATGTACTCGCTCGGTAGCGCTGCTGGTGGAGGATTGGCAACAGCAATACTGGCAGTGGAGAGGCCAGGAAGCAGAGCCCCTTTCTGATGCCACTCCGATCCAGCACTCGGCATGCGAATGTGTTGTTCCTGATATTGCACTTGCTGCACCGGGGTCACATTGATGGGAGAACTGCAGATCCTAGCGAGATGTTCGATTATTCCCTGATACATGTTATCCAGCGCTGCTCGATCGCAATCGTAGTTGAGGTATATCTCCACAAGGGCTCGTGGATCTGCCGATAACCTCTCCAGAACATCCATGAAATGCTGCTTCTGGAAAACTGGTGCACTCTTCTTTTCCAGTACCGAGAGGTAAACCTCTTTGAGGAAAACCTCCAATTCCTTTTTGAGCATGACACGCAAATGCTTTAAACACAACCAGAAGATTTCACAGCAGACTTCATAAACTCGAGCCACCGAGCTTGATGCATTGCGTGATAGACTTAGACATAGATGAGGTTTAGCTACTTGCATAAAAGGATTGGTCTCCCCGTCGCTCCCGCTTCTGATCGAAGACAGTGGGGAGATGAAGACGGATATATGGTTGTTGAGGAGATGGTGAATGAGATGTAGGGAGAGCAATTTCGATCTCATGTTCTGTGACTTCAGATCCTGTTGTTGCTCATGAGTCAGGATTTTCTGGCTCAATTTGCACAATGACCTGAAGACAAGAAATGCATCTTTAATGTAGATATCGTCCTCTTCATCTTCCGCAGAGGCATCAATATCTTCCTGCTCGTCGTGTTGGCCAGGCCTGGACAGGACGCTAGAGGTAGAACGAGGAAGTTTGCGGTCTTTTCGGGCTCGTGTGACCATGGTAGGGGCATTCTCGGCGACGACGGCATCGTCCAAGTTCTTAGTGTTCTCGAAGCTCTGCAGTGTCATTTTCTCCTGCTTCTCTTTTGGCGCGGTAATGTTCGACACAGCCTCGCTGTGGAAATCTTTTTGACCCTCTTCTCCATCACCACCGGACTGCTCATGGTCTCCAGCGATCGACGCACCCGCAGACAGATCTTCATCACTTCTCGAATGGGGACTTCGACGCTGCCGAGCCTCTTTAAGATCCAGCCGCACACGCACGCGGTCAAAAACTGTAGCTACCATTTGCGTGAGGGAGCCTTGTGCTACTTGCTGGTTTTGACTTGATTTGGAGTAGATAAAGATATTGTATATCTGCCGAACAGCTTTAAGCAAACCGGCCCCATGGACAACGATTTTATCGTTTAAAACAGCAGCCAATAAAGATTTGACAATCTGTTGCTGAATCTCGATTGGTGTGGCTTCATTCTCGAAGCAGTCGCAGATGGTCTCGATAGCTCGCTCAATCAACGGTGGCTGCTGCAAGGCGTTCTCTGCGTCCTGAGCACTACTAGCCTCCGCCGAGGGAAAAGCAAAATAGGAATAACTTATGAGCTTTCCGATGCAGTCCAGCGCGGTCACCTCTAGGGGTATACTGAAGGTCTTCGAAGCCAGCTGGAGCGGCCGAAAGATGGTTTCTGGATCGACGCCTTGGTTTTCATCCTTGATGTTCGCCAGAGCAGCCTGGACTGCCTCTTGTAAGTCCTTGCTCTTCCTTGCTTCCTTGGAGCTGCCAATTGTTTCCAAAGCCGTGACCACGAAGACTGTGGAGCTAATGGGGGCAGAGACAGAGGTCGAAGTCGACGTAGACTTTGCGCGTGGTCGGGGTTCAAGGGCAGTCGGCGTTGGAGATGCTCTCTGCTCCGGGAGGTCATGCTCAGGGGGTGTAAGTGGAAGATCTTTGGACACTCGTATAGAAGGTGATGGTGCTGGTATCTGCGTCTTTGCAGGCCCTTCTGTAGATCTGTCTGGCTCGTTCGCAACCTCACTCTCACCATTTAATGAGAGAAAAGGATCTGGAGCTGTAGTTAACCGCTGAGGGGATTTGGCTGTAGGATGGTCGTCAACCTCAGGCTTTTGAGGGTGACTATCTGGCATCGTTATTTCTGTCCATCCCGATTCTGCAGACAGATTGGGCTTGTCGGCTTCCAACCTTGCAGGAGGCTCTTCTGCCTCTCCAGCATCATCCCCTGAAAGTCCATCCGGCGCATTTTGATCAGGATTCAGCTCGTTCGGACGATCTCCGTCGCCTTCAGACATTGAGTGGCAGCCTCAGATAAACGAATGCAAATACTTCCTCCCACACTCTGCGCATTTGTGATCGCAATTATGAGGTACTTAAACCTTACTTGACACCACTCAGTGGCTCCTGAATTGCTCGTTGGGCCCAGAATAGATATTCTACGTCAATCCGTAAGAGCATAGAGTGCAGAGAAGGGCGTCCCCAGGGTCCGGAGGGTCCGAACCCCCGGAGAGATTGAAAGCTGTCGGTCAGTTGGGCTTGGGGGTGGCTTTGGCTCCCTCCGGTCCGCTCATACCTCAACATCCTTCTCCGAAAAAAAGGATCTCTCAACATCGCCCATACACAAGGTGCAACCTTGAACTTATTGTGGGCTTCCAAAACTCATGTTCACTACGGTCATTCCTTTTGGCGTCCTCTGATATTTTTTGGTGGGCTTGAACTGTTGTTGCAAACTACAATTGGGGCACGATGTCTGCTCCGACTCTGGTCACCCGTTGTCCGACACGGGTGTTGTTGAAAGGTGCTGCCAGCTCGAGAATAGGTCGCCCGGCATATACACTTCGAGATGTTGCCTTGTGAGTCCTTGGGAAAATCTTGAAGCCGTCCGTCTTCATTCTGACACCACATCGCAGCCGCCAGACACTCCCCGCCCTCTCCGCCCTTTCCCGATATTATGCCTCCAAGTGTATGTCTTACCCATGAACGGACCTGGAGATCCTTTCGTAACATGTCTTTACAGCATTCCCACCTCACACGGTCATCAGCATGCCGGCCTTGTCACCCACCATGACTGCCGGAAACATTGGAGCCTGGCAGAAGAAAGTCGGCGACACTCTAGCTCCAGGAGATGTCCTGGTCGAGATTGAGACAGATAAAGCACAAATGGATTTCGAGTTCCAAGAGGAGGGTATACTCGCCAAGATCTTAAAGGAGAGTGGAGAGAAAGATGTTGCCGTCGGAAACGTATGGCTTCCTCCTAGATACTGTTGACGTGTTTCTAATGCCCGCGCTTTATAGCCAATTGCTGTCATGGTCGAAGAAGGTACAGAAATCTCTAGCTTTGAGTCATTCACTCTCGATGATGCGGGTGGGGAGAAAGAAGCTCCAAAAGAAGCGCCAAAGGAGGAAGCTTCTCAGTCATCTGAACCTCCAGCTTCTGGGGCTTCGACAGCACCTCCTCCTGCAAAGGAAGAGCCAGCATCTCAAACTCAAGACTCCGAGCCCACTGGAGGCAGATTACAGACTAGTCTTGACCGCGAACCAAACGCCAGTCCTTCGGCAAAAGCATTAGCCTTGGAGAAGGGAGTCCCACTTGGATCCATCAAAGGCACCGGTCCAGGTGGTCGCATCACCAGAGCCGATGTCGAGAAGTACAAGCCGTCGGGCGGGGCTGCTCCATCTAGTCCTGCTGCGGCGGGCCCTAGCTACGAAGACATACCTGCCAGCTCGATGAGAAAGACGATTGCGAACCGCCTGAAGCAATCTATGAACGAGAATCCACACTACTTTGTCTCTTCTACAATTTCAGTTTCTAAGCTGTTGAAGCTGAGAGAAGCACTGAACGCTTCTGCTGACGGCAGATACAAGCTATCGGTCAACGATTTTTTCATAAAGGCATGCGCGGTTGCATGTAAAAAGGTCCCCACCGTCAACTCTAGCTGGAGAGAAGAGAACGGTCAGACGGTGATCCGTCAGCACAACACGGTCGATGTGAGCGTAGCAGTTGCTACCCCTATTGGTTTGATGACACCGATTGTGAAGAACGCTGATTCAATTGGACTGTCTTCTATCTCGTCCCAAGTAAGAGATCTCGGAAAACGAGCAAGAGATGGCAAACTTAAGCCTGAAGAATATCAAGGGGGCACATTTACTATCAGCAATATGGGGATGAACGCGGCGGTTGAGCGGTTTACGGCCGTGATCAACCCGCCGCAGGCTGGAATTCTGGCTGTTGGGACAACTCGCAAAGTTGCAGTTCCGTTAGAAACAGAAGAGGGTCCTTCGGTAGAATGGGACGACCAAATCGTGGTGACGGCCAGCTTTGACCACAAGGTGGTGGATGGCGCGGTGGGAGGCGAGTGGATCAAGGAGTTGAAAAAGGTTGTTGAAAACCCGCTGGAGATGATGCTTTAGGTTGCTCTTGTACAAAACCACGCGACACACAGATGTACTATTGAGCAACTACATAATGTTCCACGCGTTTAATGGAAAGTATCAGCACTCCTGGCAACGGACAACACCATTGATATAATACAGAAAGTCTACCGTAGTTGGAGATGGGGTAACGCTATCATGACGCCGATTGGCTGTTGTACTCAATCTGTATTCCGAGAGCCCGAGCCCCGGTACTGTAATTTCCATTCACGAAATTTAGTGCTGCGGTGCATCCAACCAGCCAGCCAAGAAGGCGTCAATATGTCTTTCCTCTCAGGGCAATTCCTCTAACATATCCCTGAAGACGACAACCACAAATATTCTGGGGTGTAGCGCACCCTGCGATGAGCCTGACCTCGCGGTTGTCCAATCTATTCGCCTCAGACCCATCATCACATCTGATACCCGTGTCGCAAGAGGCTGATGGCAGTGAGCACGATGCGATTAGTGACGACCGCACAGATGCGCCAATTGCCAGGAGGATCAAGAGAATGCGCACAATGGAGAAGGCGGAGACGGACGAGGACTTCGAGCTGGAACGTCCACCATATCTCCACGTAGGTCAGGCAGGGTCGACGCTCTGCTTCGGCCATGCTGACACTGTTGACAGTCAATGCTTGCTGGAGGGATTGGAGGCACAAGTGGTGATCTGTTGATGCATTCTTTGGACACCGTCAAAACAAGGCAACAAGGCGATCCTCATTTTCCTCCCAAGTACACCTCGATGTCAGGGTCTTACCTCAAGATCTTCAGGCAGGAAGGCCTACGGCGCGGATTGTATGGAGGAGTCACAGCTGCTATGTTGGGATCATTTCCGGGCACCGTCATCTTTTTTGGGACCTATGAATATTGCAAGAGACACATGCTTGATCGTGGGATCAACCCTTCGATCTCGTATCTCACTGGAGGTACGCGCTCAATCACCATTTGCTGCATCTCGATGCTAACAGTGCTAAGGTCTGGTCGCTGATTTTGCAGCGTCGTTTGTGTATGTGCCGTCTGAAGTGCTCAAGACTCGCCTACAGCTTCAAGGCCGATACAATAACCCCTACTTCAATTCTGGCTACAACTATCGAACGACGTGGGATGCTGCCAAAACCATAGCACGGATCGAAGGATTTGGTGCACTTTACTCTGGCTACAAAGCCACGATATTCCGTGACGTTCCATTCTCGGCGCTTCAATTTGCGTTCTATGAGCAGGAACAAAGGCTTGCGCGCGACTGGGTGGGAGGCCGTGATATTGGGATTGCTTTGGAGATACTTACTGCCACGTCTGCAGGTGGCATGGCTGGTGTCATCACATGCCCGCTGGATGTTGTCAAGACCAGGACGCAGACGCAAATCACTAGCGAAGATCCCAGCAAGACCAGCCAAGCGGCTCATTTCGAGAAGACGGTGAAGGCTGCTCAAGCTGTCAAGAAGGGACAGACCCGGCTGCTACATTCCGGACCACGATCTGTGCCAACTGAAGCACCAGTACTGGACACCTCCTCGGTTTTCACAGGCCTGAGACTTATATACAAGACAGAGGGGTTGACTGGATGCTTTCGCGGTGTAGGTCCGCGATTCGTCTGGACAAGTGTCCAAAGTGGCACGATGTTGGTCTTGTATCAATATCTGCTCAAGCAGATGGAGGGTCTGCAGCCTTCAGAGGGTCCAATCGTCTAAGGGTGATTCTCTTGAAGTCCGATCTGGGAAGGTGGATGGATACTATCATCGGCATCTAGCGTTCAGGGCGTTCTGTACAGCAGCATCTCAACTGTAAGAGTAAGGATAACAGGCCTAGCTTTAGAGATCTATTAGAGACTGTAGATACACAGTAAAAATTGCTCATGCAGCAACACCATGAAAGCCGAGAGAAAGGGTCACTCTACTCAAAGCTTATATTCTCTGTACCCTGTTTCAAGATCAGTCGGAAAATTACTAATACTACGCAACACGAGAAGCAGGAATACGAAGACCTGCAGTGTAGGGATCAAGGGGTTTGACGGAAGATAGTGCAGCCGCTCCGTCTCCCACAGTCAATCTGCGGGAGAGAAACAGTAGACCAATCACTGCCGCTAATCTCCTGTCTAGTCCCCTGTCTCGACTAACACCCCTTTCCTGACATTTCATCTTGCAGGAACAGCAAAGAACTTGTCGCCAACACTGCGCTTGGGCATCATATCTATTACACACTTTTCTTCCCGCCCTGTGGTCACCTTGAGAAAAGCGCAAGCAGTACTCTTTCTGTCACTTATCGTGAAGAAAGAACGAAAAAAAGCCGTTCCTAAAAAGTATGTTCCCCAAGAAATTTCCATCGACCTCTATTGCGCCGTACGGTGCGGCCATCTCCATCTGTCCACCCTCGTTTTCTCGGCTACAGTACTGACAGAGAGTGTTAGGAGGATCAGGCGGATAGACTGACCACAATCATACCTTCCCTGTTTACGCAGATCGGTTGACATGGGTAAGCCTGAAACCAAGTCTCGTAAACATCACCTTCAACTCCTGCTATTTCCTCGTGCACATACAGTGTAGGTCGCTGCGATCAGCTGTTCAGACAATCACCGCAAGCTCGGGCACATTTAAGATAGAAAAAATGGTTACAACAGCGGTCGTGGTGACAAAGCCTGAGCTACACCGCAATTCTAGCTACTCATCAGCCAAAGAGGATCTCACAACCCCTGCCTTACCTTCTCTCAAGCATGGTGGCAGTTTCAATCTTACTGACGCTGTTGATAATTCAGCTGCCATTGCTAATGGAGCCCAAGCTTCAGCGCGTGCTTCACCGGCGCCCAACATCCCGAATGGCAAAGCAACATCTCCATACTCCGAACGAGGAAACCCGATGACTCAAGGTGCCTCGCAGACAGTCAGCTCCAAAGACCCAAAGGCTGCCGCTCAAGCTGCGAACGATATGAAGAATGTGGTTCGTCGGAAGTTGACTGGTTATGTCGGTTTTGCCAACCTGCCCAACCAATGGCATCGCAAGAGCGTGCGCAAAGGATTCAACTTCAATGTCATGGTAGTCGGTATGTAGCACCCTCTTTCATGTGCAATTCCTCCATGAGTATGTGTCAATTGATTGCTGGTGTAGGAGAGTCTGGCCTTGGAAAATCTACACTGGTCAACACCCTATTCAATACCTCTCTCTACCCTCCTAAGGAACGCAAAGGACCCAGCCTCGAAATAATCCCAAAGACTGTTTCTATCCAGTCGATAAGTGCCGATATTGAAGAGAACGGGGTCAGACTTCGTTTGACAGTCGTGGATACACCAGGTTTTGGAGACTTTGTCAACAACGACGATTCATGGAGGCCCATTGTGGAAAACATTGAGCAGAGGTTCGACGCTTACCTCGAAGCCGAGAACAAGGTCAATCGTATGAATATTATCGACAACCGTGTCCACGCTTGTGTCTACTTCATCCAGCCTACTGGACACTCTCTGAAGCCTCTGGATATCGAAGTAATGCGCCGGCTCCACACCAAAGTCAATCTGATTCCTGTTATCGCCAAGGCTGACACCATGACTGACGAGGAAATTATTAATTTCAAGCAGAGAGTAAGTGTGACTTTCGCTGCTCCTCGATCGTTGTGCCAAAACTGACTTCTGCTAGATTCTCACGGACATAGAGCACCACTCCATCCAGATCTTCGAGGGGCCACGCTATGAGCTGGATGACGAAGAGACCATTGCTGAGAACCAAGAAATCATGTCCAAAGTGCCATTCGCGGTTGTAGGTGCAAACTACGAAGTCACCAACCCCGAAGGACGCAAGGTTCGAGGACGACGTTATCCTTGGGGTATCATCGAAGTGGATAACGAGGAGCATTGCGACTTCGTCAAGCTGCGACAGATGCTCATTCGAACTCACATGGAAGAGCTCAAGGAACATACCAACAATGCGCTTTACGAGAACTACCGATCTGACAAGCTCATTCAAATGGGTGTCAATCAAGACCCTAGCGTATTCAAGGAGGTTAACCCAGCTGTCAAGCAAGAAGAGGAGCGTACTTTGCATGAGCAGAAACTTGCGAAGATGGAGACCGAGATGAAGATGGTCTTCCAGCAGAAAGTGCAGGAGAAGGAAAGCAAGTTGCAGCAAAGTGAGGAAGAGCTCTTTGCGCGCCATCGCGAGATGAAAGATCAGTTGGAGAGACAACGA
This sequence comes from Endocarpon pusillum Z07020, assembly GCF_000464535.1. NCBI lineage: Eukaryota > Fungi > Ascomycota > Eurotiomycetes > Verrucariales > Verrucariaceae > Endocarpon > Endocarpon pusillum. Next base: position 49,356 of record NW_006916008.1, read on the forward strand.
TTGGAGCTCGAAGAAAAGAAAGCACGGATTGAGAGTGGCAGGCCGATTGAGGAGAAGGGCAAGAGAAAGGGCTTCTCACTGCGATAAACACATCCTTGGAAGGGTCCTGAAGATTCTGCAGCTCCTGGCTCTGGGCTCCGAGTCGGCATCAAAGCGCCACACTCGGCTCTTCTCTCTGCTTTCTGTGACAGTTCAACGTCCAATTCTCATCAAACTTCATGGGATTCAAGATGCTGACATGCATGGAAAGCGAGAAAGAGGCGAATCTTGGTGTGCAAAGGAACACTTGGAACTGTGCATAGTCATGGCAGCTGACTTTGTTTTTGAGGCGCAGAAAGCGGGGAGACTGCTTTCTGTTCATGTACACTTTTGCTTTTTCTTCCTTATCATGTGGCTTTACCTTAGTCGCCTTATACTCTTTAGTGATGGTCAGTTGGTACCAACTTCTTTCCTTCTCGGTTTAGCTGCGGCGATTGCGATTGCGGGTTACTTGGGAAGCGGGTAATGAATTCAGTCACTCCATAATTGCTTCTGCTAGTGTCACATGTGCTCAGAAATGAGGAACAGATTCGGATTTTGAGAGTTGATCTCCTAATATCATGTCTTTGCATGATGTTGGCTGACTGCTGCTTGCTCCCGTTGTATTGAACAATCACTAAAGGCTCTGTTTACAAGCTAGTATCAATGGAATAGACCGTGAAAATGTTGAACAAACGGGTACGCAACATGTCACATAATATATCATTACCCAAACTAGGTTACAGTGTAGTGAAGTGGACGCAAACAGTGCGTCATTGCACCGTCTTCTTTTTTGGCGCCATTTCAGCCACCGGTTTTGAGTGCCAAATCTGGGACTGTGCGGTCAAACTCACTACAGTACCACATTTCCACCTTTCGCAAACATCGTCAGAGCACAATTTTAGTCTTAAAAACTTCCTGACCAACTCACAATACGTCTCTATCCTACACAGAGAGAAGCTTTTCAGTCTACACTGTGCTTGTCTCAATTCTTGACTGCTCTCTACGTCTGCGCTCAAAATGGCACCCCCACCTACTTCAACTCTTCCTTTGACAGAACGTGTCAAGAAGCTTGCACAGACTCTTCAGTAAGGCTCAATGCAAATTGAATTAGCGGTTGGTAGCTAACAAATATCCTCAGATTTGCATGGTTCTTGGGGTAAGCATCTATATCTGCATTCAAGTTAGCATCATGGCTATCTGATCACGAAACTCTTTTCCTCTGGGAGCCGACCATTGTGTTTAATGCCCGCCTTTTCGGAGCTTTTCGACATATCTAGTATCACAGATTGCTGATATTGTGCAGACATCTGACCCTACTCCTTTCGGTCATCCGATACCTTTTCTCCTACATCACCTTCAACTTCTATTCCAGATGGGCTCAGACTTCCTACCGTCTTGCCTTTGTTGCAGCAGCCGCGACGTATGGCATAGTTGTCTACAAAGCCTACAAAGCTCGTTTGAATACTGGGGCGAAACAACAGAGTGCATTGATGCTGGCTGCTGACGAGAATGTTCAGTATTTGCGTAAGTTGACACCTATCCTCTCTGCGAATTGCGCTAACCCAGTTGTTCTTTTGCAGTGATGGCACTTATCTGGCTTTATTCTCGTCAGATTCCCCTCGCTCTTCTTCCGTTTACAGTCTACTCTATTTTTCATGTTGCTACGTACACACGAACGAACATCATTCCCACCTTTCAACCACCAAAGAGTGCTCCTTCAGGTGGCACACCATCCTCTCCCAACTCACCAAAACCTTCGTCCAGCCAGTCTCCATTAGCAAACAGTATTGGCAAATTCGTCAAGGAATATTATGATGCTTCCATGACACTCGTTGCGCTTCTCGAGATCGGATTGTGGTTCCGCGTTCTTCTGTCCGCCTTCACATTCACCAAAGGCTCCTGGGTGCTGCTCATTATCTACAGCGTCTTTCTGAGAGCCAGATACGCTCAAAGTCAGTTCGTGCAAGGTGCATTTGCGCAGGCCATTGCAAGGGTGGATGCACAGGTCCAGAATCAAAGCATGCCGCCAGCAGTCAGACAGGGCTGGGAAACAGTCAAGGGCTTGGGCAGGAAGGGTGTTGAGGCCACTGATCTTCGGAGATACCTTGGTGGTTCCAACCAGCAAGGCACGAAGAAACCTCAATAGAGCCATAGCTTCAAGGCTGGTGCTCGACGCAAGCCCTATTGCCAAATTATTGGGAAGCTAAAATGGGTATGTGGCTTTGGGTTACGTTAGCAGAGCAGGAGCTGAGGGAGAGGTGCAGCTAAATGGATTTGGCGTGTGAAGGTCGCTGTCATCATGGCATGTTACCTTCACCGGAAGCTTCGTGGCTGAAAGCCATGTTCAGCAGCAATTCCAACAGTGGTGTCCAGCGTTACTTGGAAGCTCGTCAACGGGGGGCTGGTCCGGCGAAGAGTTGAAAGGATAATTCTTTCTTCATACAAATCTGTGTTGCTTCGACAGGCAACCCTCTCGAATAGCGCTGCAGAGTTTCCTCATTATGTTACGTATTTGTAACGTTCCAATGGAGTTTCCAAGCTACACGATGGAATTGGACAGAATCAGTTTTGGACACGTGAGTAATTGCCAATTGTGAAGTCTGCCCCGCACTCACTCCGAAGCTCACCCCTTCGATGCCGCTTTCTATCTCGTAAAACAAAGATTTGCATTTTTCATCAATTTCTCAGGGTCCGGTGTAAAGTTGTTCTCGTTCTGGACGAAACTCGTTCGGCTAAGCACATTTCAACACAGGAGATGATTTCCAGGCTTTGACGAGAGGATAATTCAATGCTCGCGTCAGACGATGTAGAAGCATATGTCAAAGAGCAGAAGCTTTTGCATGCTCGACGTTACCCTCCCAATCAACATCCAGCCCGGCGACAATATCACTCCACGACGTCCTCTCATCAACCCCCAGGCTATCGAAGAAGACACCCAACCCATATTGATCGAGGTCACCGCTAAACTTGCGGATCTCCTGCGGGTAATTTGCAAAGAACCACGCGACGTCTTCGAAATCTCTCTCATACCTACGCTCATAGAGTACTTTCAATTTGCCGTTCAGAGCATGGGACAAATCCAGTAACGTAAATTTCTCGTTACGGCCATCATGCATTTTAGCTGTGATCTCGACTCGGGATTTACTCAGGTCGAGTGGACTCCCTGCGATTCCTTGAAAACGCAGATGAGCTGAAGTCTTGCAGGATTGGATAATGGCGGAGAACTTACCTGGTGCCTTTAGATCGACCTCAATTCTTCTGTATTCAGCACATTCATCGAATCCGGGTCCCGTCTCGACAAAGATCTTCATGATACCTTCACATATGTTGGGATACCGTACCCTACGGTAATACATCAGTATTCCGGGAATGCAACACTCCAGCAAACCTGCGTCTAAGACAAGCTAACCGAGGACAAGGCCGCAGCACTTCCTTGAGCTGCCTCATTCCTCCTGATGGCTGCACTGCAAAATCTATCTGCCGAGCTTTCCGGTCACTGCCTCTCAACCGAAGGCTAAACCCCCCGGTTATCGCGTGGGGTATGTTGTGGGAGGCCAGGAGACTTTGAAGGAATAGAGCAGTGGAGGAAAGGTTCTGTTCTGGCGGTAAGTTAATGAATTCTTCTCCATCCTCATCACTTTCGTAGTCAGCCATGTTGTACTCGGTTGCCATCTCGAGAGACAGGTAGATATTGGGGGTAGATGTGAGGCTTGATGTCACATGTCAAGATGCTGTCGCCTAGTTAGAAAGGAAGCACAGTTGCGGTCAAATCGGTAGATCCACTGCAATCACTTCTTCTCTCGGTGACACAGCTGGTTACCATAGATGTTGCTCGTTACAGCCAACGGCAGAATATGCAGCCCCAAGCAAGCTCTTGATAGCAAGGTAGAAGTGGAGTAGACGTCCGAATGACTCACCCACGCTGCTGTGCATGCACCTCGTTAGGCCTTTGCCAAGCCGACATATGTCTACAGGCCTTGATTGGACCCAGATCTATCCCTCTTCAGTAATAGCTCCGGCAGTAGAGTATATACCAAGCGTCCAGCATTCCGCCTCTCTTACTTAGTCCACTAAGAACTACACCACTTTCCCTTCCCCTAGGCAATATCAAGAGCGTAGTCTGAATGTCCCCTCCACCAAGAGACATCTACGAGCACGATGTCGACTTTACCGAATTGGCATTACAGGATCCGGCCTTTGCGAAGAAGTATTCTATACCTAGTCTAGCTGATACCGGTCCTTCTGTATCTCGAACAAGGTCACTAACACCACCATTAGATTGAAGCCGAACAAGCAGCTTGACTTTTCAGATCCAGAAAGTGTCCTGTATGATCTCTCTACTCTTGGTACTCTCTTCTGCGTTATCTGTCCTTTGTTAGTCAATGATGTACCTCTGCTAAAGAAGGTGGATTTCGTTTCGTCGCGAGCCATTCCTTCGATCCAGGCTGTGGGAGCGCTTGCTGATCTTTCTGCTGTTTTCCACGGCCAGACAATTGACCAAGTCACTTCTCCATCGGGATTTTGAGATCGATATCGAGTTGCCGAATGACCGGCTTTGTCCTCCTGTAGGGCTCGCACCTTCTAGAGAGGGGGTGGGATAGGGCATCATATCGACGGAGGCTGACAATTCCCCAATATGCTGCAACTAGGTTCCGAACAGGTGGGCATCAACCTCCCCCTTCAAGTCAAAAATCTGCCACCCCTTTCCAGGTTGGTACAAATCGTAAGAAGCAGGAAAAAGTACACTAATGGGCAAGTGAGAAAAATAGGTTCAACTACATCATCTGGCTGCAAGACCTCCTCGATTCAACCAGCGATGACTATCGAGAAAGCTATGACCCAAGACGAGAAGTCGTCGGGGTAGACATGTAAGGCCCCTACATTAGCAAGCACATCTTCTCCTCTCACTTTGGGAAGCCCTTTCTCCCAAGCGCACACGTATACCTTGTAGTTGAAATGCAAAAGCGGAGGTAGAGCTGACATGGCTCCAGTGGCACCGGCGCATCAGCCATCTACCCTCTCTTAGGCTGCCGCCAGCGACCCAACTGGAGGTTCATCGCCACAGAGGCCGACGACAAATCCTTCGACTACGCCAGACGGAACGTCGCTCGAAATGGTCTGGAAGACAGGATCCAAGTCCTCAAGGTCGAAGATGCTGGTGGGAAGCACGCTCCACTGGTACCGGAAAGCGTGCTGGAGAGGTTTGAAAGGTATTTCTCTCAATCATTCACAGCTTTAAAATGGAGCATAACCACAAGTTTCCCTCTCTATGTTCAATGACGCGTTATTCGCAGGATGAGTCTCGAGAACATGTGGACTGAACAAAGAAAACGTCTCTAGAATCGACTTCCTCATGACCAACCCCCCCTTCCACTCGTCCCAACACTCCCTCCTCACCTCCGCATCCGCCAAATCTCGTCCGCCCAACTCCGTCTGCACCGGCTCCGCCTCCGAAATGATCACCCCCGGCGGCGAAGTCGGTTTCGTCACCCGCCTGATCCACCAATCCCTCTCTGTACAACAGGAGAACCGCACTGTGCGCACAAAAGTGCAGTGGTGGAGTAGCATGCTGGGGAAACTCAGCAGTGTGGGAATCGTGGTGGAGAGGCTGAGGAAGGCGGGCTGCCGGAACTGGGCGGTCAAGGAGTTTGTGCACCCGGGGGGCAAGACGAGGCGCTGGGGCGTTGCTTGGAGCTTGGGCGGGTATAGGCCGGCGAGTGCGGTTGCGAGGGGGGTTGGCGGGAGGGCGGTCAGAGCTGCTAGCGCTAGCGCTTGTGCTAACAGCGGTGCTGTTGGTGGGAAGAAGAAGAAAGGGGAGGAAGACGGGAGCCATGAAGAGGAGGTGCTGGAGTGGGGTCTATTACCATTCCCTGCTGAGTTTGAATTCGAGGTCCAACATGCTGCGGGTGGAGTGCAAGAAGTGGGGAGGAGGGTGGACCCCGAGATCGGTAAGCTGGATCTGCGGTGGCAGTGGAAGCCCGCATTGGGTATTGGCCTTGGTATCGCCGAGAATGGGGATTGCTGGAGCAGGAAGGCGAGGAGGCGGAAAGAACAAGAGATGAAGATGAAGAAGCTCAAGCTCGAGGAAGAAGATGAGGAGATGAGGGACCCGAGTGAGGATGACGGGGACGAAGACGGAGATGAGGAGAAGGAGCCGGAACTCGTCTTCAAGATCAGGTTATCGCGCTCGTCGCGGAGAGGGAGGGAGAACGAGGAGAAGGGCAAGGAGATGGGTGAGGGAGGAGTGGTGGTGATGCTGCGTTGGCTCCAGGGACAAGATCACGTGCTTTTCGAAAGCTTCTGTGGCTGGCTCAAGAGGAAGATTGATCTGGAGACGAGGTAGGGAAGCACTGGTAGATGGGTAGTCCACGCGATGATCAGTGCTGTTCGGAGTGTCCAGATGAGAGAGACCTCAGGAATTCGGTACTCCAGACGTCAAGCTTCGCTCATCAGTACACAGTAGTCCTGCTGCTGGGAGGCATGTATTCGTCATCTATCATCTTGGCTATGAACTGTGATTGGGAACGAGTCACAACAGGACTCTAGATCCCGGTTGAGTTGGCCCCGTATACTCGATTAGGATGGATTCGGATAGCTAAACCAGATGTCCGGGAATGAAGGTGAACATAAGTATCTCGCATTTCATACGCCTTGGACTTCCCTGTCGTTCCTCCATCCAGGCCGTGTACAACATTCGAGCTTCGTCTTCTTCTTCCTTCCTTCCTGGAGAGATAAGAGATTGGGGGAATAGCGAAGCGGAATCCAGACAGCGCAGGGTATAGCGACACAAACATTGTCATGCTGTCAAGTGAACAAGGAAGACACAAACAATCTTCGTTCGATCTCAGGGCAATATTTGAAACATCTTCAATCTCAGCCCACGCGACGCAGCCCCCGAGCACATCATCCGAGCACCTCAGGCGATGGACTACCGCGACACCCGCTCCTCATCCCGCGCCCAGCTCAAGTCCAAAGGCAAGAAGCGAAGCCAGAACTGGTACCACTATAACGACATCAAAGGCTACCATGGAGGTGGCGCCAAGGGGCTGAAAGCCGGCCGACACAACGCGGTTGGAGTATGGAGGACTGATGCTGCGGTCGACCACCGAGGGCTTGAAGATGAGAAAGATATCTCGGCCAACGTCCAGAAACGAGAAATGTTGTCTGACACCGCTCCTGCTGCTGAGCAGAGATTTGTCGAGGAGTATGAGAGGGAGACTGAAGCATATCTGAGCCGAGGGTGTTCTGTGCGGTTGGGCGATATTGAGCTGTTAGAGAGGCTAGATCATGGGGAAAGGTTTGAGGGAAGTAGTGTTTGTGATTCGGTTGAGGAGTGGCTGGGTAGGATGGAGGAAGGGTTGGAGATGCTGGAGCTGTCGTCCTCATCCTCCTCTGTAGGGTCGACATCAGATGATGGTTGGGCTGTTGTGCCGGAACATGGTCGAGGCCTCAATCTTGGTTGGAGACGAACGTAGTTCGGGACGAATACACACTTCTAGTGCCTGGTATGTAGATCGCTGCTCCAATTTAGCTAGGATCAACCATGTATTGGTAGTGCTATCATTAACCCACCGGGTCTTGCAAGAGGGAAATACGTACGCTACCCTCGATGGTTAACAGCCATCAACTGTAACTTCGCATCAGCCCAGGCAGCTAATATAAGGTCTTGCTGCCTGCTTCCAATACTTGTGCCGCTATCGAGGTTCATCAGAAACCAACCCTTGCCGCATTCTGGATGCGGTGAACATGACCACATTTATCGAACGTAGTAGACCAATTCATGTCAGTGGATACCGAACAGTGCCTCTAGATAATCACTTGCTACTTCGCTGACTTGTGGTCGTGCTCTTCCTTTCACAGTCCACTTTACTTCCCACCTATCCTTTGAAGCATTTCTGGTCATCATTGGAACGTGATGAAGAATATTCAGCCACATTCTCTGCAGCAGCCGCGGTGTGAGCCGGTGGGGACGGCCGTGAACGTAAGCTGCAAAGGTATGTGACTTCTGAGGTCCTCCTAGGAGGAGCATTTCGTTTACCATTGAAGGTGTTTCTGCTGAAGGAGCCACCACTCTCCTCCTTCTAGGAACGGGACCGTCGTCTGTGCCTATCTTTCCGTGCGACAAATCTTGTAGGCGCTCAAACTCGCGTTCTGGTAATGGAGGTAGTAATCGATCAAGCTGCTTCGCATACCATTTCCGCATCAAATTCTTGACACGCTTCTCGGGCATCTGATGCCCCCATGTATTCTGCTCAGGTATGGCAGGCTTAGGCTTCAACTTGGTCGGCCCCGTCACTACCCTGTCCAGATGCTCTGTGTTCATGGATTGGCTGCGCAGCAAAGCCATCACCGCTGAGGATGGCAACCAATCCCTGGAGTATTTCTGAGGATCTGAAGGCGCATGGCCACCCTCGTGATCACGGGGAATGTCATCTTGCATGAGTTCATCCATAAGCTTCCGGCGTCGTCTTCCCTTCCGACCATAAGCTAAGGAGAGTACATTCTGCAGAGGCTTAAGATAGCCTTCGTTGGCCCTCCGCAGAACAGAGAGTCCTTTGCGGCCACGGTGCAGCAGGGTCACCTGCCGGCGAAGTGGTAGCTCTTTTCTCTGCTGTTGGTTCCGTGGCAGATATTTTCGATAGGAATGAATCACATGGTCACGAAGATATGTCCGAGCCTGTGAATCAGGAAGATAAGTACACTCTCGCAGAAGTGCCCTATAAAGATGCAAGGCATTCGTTAAAGGCAGGGCCATCAACTGCAGTGGGCTGAGGGCCAGGGCAGGATGCTTCAACGGAAGAGACCCAGCGGAAGAGACCCAGCGGAAGAGACCCAGCGGAAGAGATAACCGCTGGCTGGCTGGTTGGGAGCAATCCCACTGATGGTCAGGACTTTTCATATTATCCTACTAACTAACCCAACCAGAAGGTTTAGCCGGGTCTGAATTGGGAGTCTTAGCCGGAGACGCGCGACCGCGCCCCGCGCATTCAGGCTTCGGCCCACTAATGTCTATCACCAAATTGAACACTACCGACCTCCGCAACATCATGGACTGAATTTCACCTCACATTTGGATGTTCAAAGATATCGCTCGGCAGCTGACAGGAAGATGAATATCGTCATTGTCTGAGGTTTCAGCGACAAGGTCATTTGCGAAGATTTTGCGCCGCGCCCAGCTGTAGGTGAGACTTCCTAAAGTGTGTGCAGATTCTCATTTGAGCGCCTATGGCCGATACAGATGCTACCCTTCTCGCTCTAGATGTTGACCCGTGGACTGTCTATACTTCGATCTGGGTTGTATTGCATCCGTTTCATGGCTAATTTTTGGATCCCAGTGTCCTGTGGCCCCCATGGCCTCGACCGTGCAGACTCCGGTCTATCCCCATCCTCAACCCTCTTTCGCAACACACGAAAATACATCGTCCATGAATGATTCATTCGGTCAGTCGGCACTTCATTCGTTTGACAGCTCTAGATCTGTCGCTTTGACCCCGTCTGCCACACCACCTCCACCACGCGCAACACCGCAACACAATTTGTCGTTCAACGTGAACAGCGGCTCAGCAATGAATGGAGTAGTCCTCAAGGGTGGCAGTTTTGGGCAGTATGGAGACGTAAACGGGCATCCACAATCGTCAGCTTCCTACTATGGACAAGATGCCGAGCCTCAAATCTATACGGTAAGCGGGATTCAGCGTTGCATTCTTGTGCCAGCCACTCATGTCATATAGGCTGTCTATTCTAATGTCCCGGTGTATGAGATGGTAGTCAATGGCACTGTTATCATGAGAAGGCGAGATGACTCATGGCTCAACGCGACCCAAATTCTAAAGGTAGCTGGTGTTGACAAAGGGAAGCGTACCAAAGTCCTCGATAAGGAGGTTCAGAGTGGCGAGCACGAGAAGGTTCAGGGGGGTTATGGCAAGTATCAAGGAACGTGGATCAACTACCAACGAGGAGTTGAGTTTTGTCGTCAATATGGGGTAGAAGAGCTGCTGAGGCCTCTACTTGAGTATGACTTACGCACAGACGGGACTACCTCGACGCAGAATAGGTTGGAGACTCCTACCAAAGAGCAAGCGATGGCAGCACAACGAAAACGCATGTATAATGGAATGGATGGCCGTGCCCCAAGTCAAGGATCAAACGGAACCTATTTCAAGAATATGTCAACCACTGCAGCAAATGCTGTCAACGCCCTCAGTCAGACACGATTCGAGTCACCTGCACGTGGCATGGACGGTCGTCGTTCAGTTGGGCCAGCTCGACCATCACATCAATTCCAGAACAGCCAAGATTCATTACCCCAAGGAGGCAGCCAACAGAGCATGCACAGCATGCCGTCGCAGGACAGCTTCTCAGCCAACAATGCTGGCTCCTTCACGTATGGAACCAATTATGCTGATTACCCAAACGGCATCGAAGGACAAGAGCCACCACGCAAGAGAATTCGTCCATCTCCGCAGAACTCCTTCATGACCACAGTGGACCCAGGCCTCGATACCTCGATGCTGGATGGCACTACCGAACCTAATGATTCTTTCATGTCACACCAGAATCAATCTTTTGCACCTCTTCCAGAGTCGGTTGTCGGGCTGCCACCTCTTCCTACTGTTGGAGGTCCGGAAGAAGAAAACAAGAAACAGCATCTCACGGCTCTCTTCTACGATTTATCTCGGACGGATTTCTCCAACGAACCGGCATTCCTGACCTTGACCACTCGAGAACTGGAAATGCCGCTTGATGACTCTGGTAATACGGCTCTGCACTGGGCAGCAAGACTGGCTCATATTCCACTGATCAAGCAGCTGATCGCGAAAGGCTTTAACGTCTGCCGCACCAACAGCGGAGGGGAGACTCCTCTTGTCGCAGCTTGTCAAGTACGGAACAACAAGGATAATCTCACATTCCCTGAACTGCTCGAATTCTTAGGCTCTAGTATCGAGGTGAGAGACAAAAGGGGCCGCACTTTACTCCACCATATTGCTGTCTCGTCGGCCATGCAAGGTCGGGCTGATGTTGGACTGTACTATCTTCAATCGTTGCTTGAATATGTGGTTCGGCCAGATAGCAACACAAGCTCTCAAGATCAGTCGTTTGATGCGTATGACTACGACGGTACAAGAGGGCGGAAATCGATGGATCTGATACGATTCATGTCAAAGATTGTGGATGTGCGAGATAAATCTGGAGATACTGCTCTTAACCTGGCAGCAAGAACCAGCACGAAGATTATCATCAAACAACTCCTTGAGCTTGGGGCTAACACTCAAATCGCCAATGATGGAGGGCTAGCTCCTATCGACTTTGGTGTCGTAAAAGAAGACGAGGCAGATGCGCCTCAGCCTCAGCCTCCACCCCCACCACCACATTTGTTTGCGAACTCCAGTTTCCAAGGCGCTTCTGCTTCGTCTCAAACGTCGTTCGCAGACACTCAGTCTGAAATACTGACTTGTGAGTCATGTATGATCTAGTTTGAGGCTTTAGCTAACCTATGTTCTGTAGCGGTGCAGAAGGCTTTCACGGAAGCAGATGTTATGCTCAGTAGCGAGCTTCAAGAAAAGCAAGATGAGCTTAACCGGAAAACCCGCCGCCTCAGAGATGAGGGCATGGCTCTGGCCAAGGCCAAGGAGAGGCTACATGAGTTACAGGCCAAATCTCGCGAAGAGCATGAACTAGAACAGAAAATCGCAAACCTCAAGCGATCCAATGCTGAGCTCAAAGGCCAGCTTTCGCAGTCCAACGGACATCTATCCAACGGCATGCCAGAACATGTCGTGGTTGGCGAAGCTGACAAAGGTCTTGATTTTGACGGACTCCTTCCTTTAGTCGAGCAGTTGTTCCCAGACGACGAAGAGAACATCGATCTGAACGGCCCCTTGTCTCCCGAACAGAAGAAGTTCCTGTCTTTACTGGAGAGAGCAGAGGTACTGAGCGGGAGGACAGCGGCATACCAGCAGCACAATGCCGATCTGGAGGCTCGAGCAAACAAGCTAAGAGGAATGGGTCAGGAGTTGGAAGAGCGGTACAGAAAGATAGTGAGCATCTGTACTGGTGTGGAGGCAGACAAGGTGGATGATATGATGGAGAGTCTGCTTCAAGCCGTCTTGAGTGAGCAGAAGGAGCATGTGGAACTGGGCAAAGTGCGTGACTTTCTCAAGCTGGTCAGAAGTGGGGACGAGTGATGTTTGCTTGAGCTGTGATGTTGACTTGCATGACGACCATCACAATGTTGAGGTTGCGTGTTTGATGCGTGTATTGCATTACCTAGTCACTGATATCAAGACTCATAAGTGGTATCGAGGTTAAGGACTGCTATGAAGGCAAAGAACGATACCAAAGTCGGGAGTGGTATCGAAAGCCATGCTGACATCAAAGATGGCGAGCACTCAAGTACAACATCCTCCAGACAGCTGTATCATGCTATCCCTCGACAGGGTAATTACCGAGTCTCTACTCTCCCTGCTCCGTGAAAGTGCACGTCCTAGGTTCTGCCTGAGGCCCCTTCGGCCCGATTCAGCATCGGTATCTAGAACTTAACATGATGATTACTTTCTCCGCATCGCTGACATGATGGGCATTGCAAGCAAGAGAGAGCAGAGCAATACATTGAATGAATGGTTAAAGAGGGTTTCCAGCTGTGTTGAAACAAGTTTCAGAACATTACAGTACATTAGTATGTAGTAGTAAAGCCAATACAATACGTACCCCGCTAACCGGTTCTGGGATGTCGTCCGATCTTGATCACCAGATGTTTCATGATGGTCTCAAGCCTCAGCCTTCGCCTCCTCCTGACGCTCTGGCCTTCCAACACTGCGACCTCTTGAGCGCCAACGAGATCATGCATCATCCCATCCTACGGCCAAAGTCTGGCTCCATGGTCACAGTCCACTAAAACATTCGTCGTCATCATCCCGCGGGAATACGGGAATACGGACGTGCATGAACAGCCGCCTCCACATAGGCCTGCTCAAACGTCTGCGAGCAATTTCATGTTTCCTTCCAGAATCCCAGTGCGCCATTTAATAACGCTGAGTGGCTCTCGACGCGTGAAGCATGAATATCAGCTGCTCTTGATGTCTAACGAAACGGCTGCGTGCAAATGAAGGGCCTTGATTTGGGATTTTATGCTTGACTCACCAATAATGATATGCTTCCTATGTCGCGTTTCTCGGTAGTACTCGACAACTGTTCCTTCGGATATTGTTATCGGTGTTCTGTCTTGATTTCTCGTACCGTCGTTGCTGTTGTCTGTCTTACAGATCGTATCCATCACCCTCTCCACCGCCCTCCGCCATGGGTTGATCTTTCTTCATCCTATATTGATTCTGTTCCCTCTTTTTATTCTAGGAAGACGCTTGCTTTCTGGATACCGAGTTCATAATCGGGCAGGTCCCCATCCCACACTCTTTGGAATTTCACCCTGGCCACGTTATAGCTTACGGCAACCATTGCTAGCAATCTTTTTTGGTCAAATAGTCGACTTTCATCTCGTCAGATAGCCAGGACTACTTATTCGGACAACATAACACACTATGCACATCCAGTCACCTGCTCGCTTGACCTTGTTAATAGTTCTGTGTTCGCCAGCGCTCGCCGTCAAAGATACATTCGATGCACTCAGCCTTCTGTCCCGAGGAATCCATAGGTTGGACGAGGTGGTCTATCGAGGTGCTGATGAGATGACAGTGGGCCACCTAGTAGCACGGATGCCCCAACCACCACCGGTCGCTCCAACTCAATCCGCCGCTGCCAACTTGACCCGTTCGGATCCGTCAAGCATTGACCAGGCACAGATAGATGCCACAACCTCTGCGGCATGTAGTACTGCACTTGGCGACATCGGGAGTGTCTCGAACGACGCTGGGCTTCTTGGCTGCTACAACATCCCATTTCTCAATACCAACACTGGCGTGTTCGAAGCCGATCTCAGGCTGTATCAGCTCATGCAACCAAGAGGCGCTTTCGAAGGAATCAGGTCAACCGACATTAGCGTGCAAGTGAGTTACCCTAATGCGGCGTTCTCGACTATTCCACAAAGCATGCGGAATGCAAAGAGGGAAGCTGAACTAGAAAGTCGACAAGCTCCTGGAAGCATGACGGAGCTGCAAACCTTTTTGTTTGTAGGCCAGGTCAGTGGTGGGTTGACTCTGACCAAGTTGACTGAGTGAGTGCAGGTCCCTATGTTCTACAAGATTCTGCTGATTGGTACGTAGCAATGATCTGATGGCCCTCCTAATTCCTACGATACAGCTTGGTGCAGATAAAGGTGGCGACTCCAAGGCGTCAACGAATCTGACCAGCTCATCTATGATCTTCTTCGTCTCAGGTATCTTTCAAGGCCCCGCCGCCACCGCCGCCGCCGAAAAAGCGGGCGAGTTTACGCTTCCTGGCACCACTCTCGGTATATTCCCAGTCGGGTTAATCATCACCTCAGTCTGGACGCTGGTATTCCTCTCTGTTGTCGGCTATGGTACATGGGAAAGGATGCAGTTTCGAGAGCAATTTCGCCAACGGAAAGTAAGGGCAATGGCTGCTGGAAAGGCTTGAGGCTTTTTNNNGGTCTTGTTTTTGGAGGTTTTTTTCCTCTGCAATTTAGCGATTGTTGTTCTTCTGGGCTGGATATCATGACTTCTACCGCCCATTGAGGCTGTCATCTACTGGCTTGCAATGTACCCTACGATTCAAGGAGAGCTCTCATATCGATGCCAAGCAGGCCATTTGCAAAGCTGTTCTAACCTCTGTACTTCCTGTAACAAAGTAACTTGACAAGCACTTGAAGCAGCTAACTGTGACTATAACGCGACGGACGCCAGCAACTTACAACTCTTGTTCCTCTTGTTACCTCTTGCCCGCTGCTCGCCTGACTTTGGGAAACGAGAAGTAGGCAAAGATGACAGTACCCCGGTACCTTTTACCCGGAATTCCAGGCTCTAGGTTAAGATCTCGCCAGGCATCGACATGAAGTTGACCTTCCACCAGCAATATCACGAGAATTCCGACTAGTGTAGGACAGATAATGACTGTGTTCACCCTGATGGTGGAAGTCATATTGCGCAATGGAAAAGCTCTACCCTTTACCACGAACCGGGATTTCATTCTTGGAGATCTTGAAAGACCCATTTTCGCAAAAGATATTCGGATATGAAGCTGCATTAGAAGACCGTCTACTCTTTACGACTGGATTTGCTGCACGGCTTGCATTTCTCATTCGCAATCCTGCAAACCACTTGTCGCTCTTGAAACTTGGCTACACCTCTCTGGAAGCTTTTCTACAGTCAAATGTCACTGGCCCACCATTGGATTTTGAACCGAAAGATGTTGTCTTTCCCCAGAATTATCAAAGCTCGGTGGCCGATCTCAGGAAGCAGATGTTTGCAAGCCTCAGTGTCGAGGGAGAGGCTGTCTATCCTCTCATTCCGGATATCGAGCTTTTCTGGGTGGGTAAGACCATCGTGAGCAACGATGAACTATGTGAAGGGTTCAATGGCCACCGTGCCCGTATGAGAATTAATTTCTGGCATCAGAAGCTCCTTTCTGGACCGAGCGACTCTCTTCGAGATCAGATTTATAATGACGCAGAGGTGCTTGAGGGACAACTTAGATCGCGACTGATGTTTCATGGCGCTTCGGCAGAGTATCACTTCGTTGAATTCCTTGTCGAGAAAGCCGTCATTGACATCTACTACGGGAATGATGTCAAAGCCAGGACACATCTTGCTAAAGCCGCCAAACTCAGGGGATTCGATTTTGCTCTGACTGGCGCTTTGGGGAAGAGGACTAAGTTCCAAGATCGAGACATCAGCCAACTCGTGGTCCTCGCGAAAAGCAGGGCAGAAGAAGTGGAAGAGTCGTCTCCGAGGAAAGGAAGTCGGAAGGATCCTCCGACTCCATCTGCCCCAGCCGATATTGCCCAACCTAGTCCTCGACAAGGAAGCAGTGAAACAATCCCGGCTTCTCAAGTTAACGACCAGAGGCGTCCAGGATCGCCCATCGTTCCATCGTTCAAGAAGCCAGAGAACATCCCTCTGGATGACGACACATTGCTCGAATCGATACATTTCGTCCCACCAAAGCTCTTACCAGAAGTCATCTCGGATAATACATCTTTACTTCCTTCACTAGCTGAGCTCGATCCAGCCGCACAGCCATTACTGTCTCCATTCGATTCCATCATTCTCCTTCAGATCGCGTCATCCATCTCCAATACCTCACCATCCGATGGCTTGACACGAGAAGAGACACTTCCATATGCGACCCGTGTGCTAGAAGGTGGCTCTTCAAATTGGCAGGTCTATACACAAGCCCTCCTCGTTCGCAGCCGAATCGAGGGCTACCGTTCTCGAACCGCTGAGCGCGGGCTTCTCCAACTACAAGCGTTAGTCGACCAAGTCATTGTCGAAACGAAAGCGACCAAATCATCCAACTCAGCTGTGGGCGAAGCTGGCCTTGACGAGCCTGGGACCCAGTCTCCATTGCCTACCTTGCAGGAGAGGCCACAATTCCGGTCCCAATCATCCTCTACTTCAGAACCAACCTCCTTCCTTCCAGCGGCCAGACCTTCGGAGACGGCTTCTGTAGCGGAGCGCCTGAAGTATATTTATCAGCTTCATCCACCCCTACGGTGGGAACTGGAAGCCGAGCTCGCTGCTCGCTGGGTCAGTATGGGTGGGCTGAAGACGGCCTTGGAGATTTATGAAAGACTGCAGATGCACGCCGAGGTTGCACTATGCCTCGCAGCCACCAACAACGAAGCAAAAGCAATTCAAGTGATACGGAAACTGCTCTTCCAGCCGACGTCTGAAGAGGAAGGAGACGACCAAAACTTTACTGGTGCAGAAAGAGATATACTCCCACCAGACGCACCTCGCCTCTTCTGCATCCTTGGTGATCTAGAAAACTCCCCACATCACTACGAGCGTGCATGGACCGTATCGAAGGGGCGCTACTCCCGTGCCCAACGCTCTCTAGGCCGGTACCATGTTCGCAAGAAGAACTACCCGGCGGCAGCAGAGGCCTACGCTAAATCCCTCGAAGTCAGCCGTCTCAATGCCAGCACCTGGTTCGCACTCGGGTGCGTGCAACTCGAACTCGAAGATTTCCAAGGCGCTGTCGAGAGCTTTACTCGCACCGTCCAGCTCGAAGCAGATGATGCGGAAGCGTGGAGCAATCTCGCAGCAGCGCTGCTTCGTCTACCAGAAGCCGAAGCCGAAGCCGAAGCCGAAGCAAAAACCGAAGAGACACAAAAAGAAGACGCGACTCTGCCCTCCTCAGCCTCGGACACAACAACAAACAAAGACGAACCCACCAGCCCAGCACAAACCCTATCAACCAAAGACACAGGCCGAGCACCTCACCCCAACAAATTCCGCCACGACGCCCTCCACGCCCTCCGCCGCGCCGCTACCCTCAAACACTCCTCCCCCCGCATCTGGGACAACTACCTCACAGTCGCGGCCTCCATCCCCCCACCGGCCACGCCCTGGAACGAGATCATCCTGGCGCAAAAGCGCCTAATCGAGCTGCGCGGAAAAACCATCGGCGAAAGAGCCGTAGACGAGAAGATCCTGAGCGCGCTGGTCAGGTACGTCACTACCGAGTTTGAGTACCCAGAGGAACCCGAATCCGCCTTCCCGCAGCAGCACAAGAATGACGCCGCGCCTGTGCCGGTGTCGGGGGCAGAAGGGCAGCAAGACGACCCCTCCTCCTCCTCATTAGCACCAGCACCCGCACCCGCACCCGCACCCGCAGCCCCAAGCCCACCCGCCAAAGCGCCCTCCGCATTCTTCGCCCGCGGCTCAACACC
>NW_006916008.1:67519-161609 GCF_000464535.1 Endocarpon pusillum Z07020
ACGGAGGGACGGAGGGACGGAGGAATGTACGTTAGAGGGGAGGGGGAGTGAAGTGAAGTAGACGATCGTTGGGTTCTTGATTATCGCTGCCGTACCCTGGTGCATGGCATCCGTCTATATTACTCTAGTAGTACCAGTGAACATGTGCTCCCCCTCTAGATAGAGCCAAAAATCAAGTCGTGCGTGCGGCGCACTCTAAAACGTGCGTTCCCCTCCCCAAATAAATCTCTGACGACCAGAATGAAAAGCGCTCCCTTTGAGCACCCCCTATCCATCTCCAATCTTATCTATTGGGGGGTTTTGAAAAAAACAAAAAAAAAACAAGAAACCTCAAACAAAGGTCTACGTAGATGCAAAGAAGAAAAGTGAAAGAATCTATGTCCATATCGAAAGCATCAAATCCCCTTCCCCCCCGCGGTTCTATCCGCGAGATGTTTCCGTCCGGATCCAGGTGAAAAAAGATCAGACGACCGTCCTTCCCTCCAGGACGGCGGACGAGGAAATGCTGTTCCTCCGGGGAAAGCTTCCTGCACCGTCTCCGTCTTCGTTGTCATGCTCGTGGTGCACGTAGTGGTCTTCATAACCGCGCCACAAACTATCCCCCTCGTCGATCGGGTCATCGCTCCACATGCCATCCTGATTGCGGAGACTTCGGCCGTCGATCTCGTGGATGAAACGATACTGCCTGTCGTGGATGATTCTGGATTGAACGGATGAATGGCGGAATGGCGATGCTGGCGGTTGTGCTGTTGTGGTGGCTGCTGGTGGGGTGGGGAAGGATAGTTGGGCATCTCGAAGCGGGGAGCGTGGTGGAAGGGTCGGGAGCACGGGTGAGGGAAGCGGTGTTATTAGTGCCGACGGGGAGGAGAGTGATGTAGCGCGCATGTGCACTGACGCGGCTGGTGAACCGGCGAAGTGTGTGTATGTAGGTGACAAGGGTTGGAGCGGTGCTGCTCGTTTCGAAGGGTGACTCAAGGTCATTCTTTTTTCAGGTTGTGTTGGTGGGGGCTGCCTTCTTCGTCTGCCTTCGCGTTGACGGAATAGGATGAAGAAGATGGCTATAAGGAGGATGATGGTCATTGCACCGAATCCTCCGAATGCTATGCCGATGATGGCGCCCTGAGACAGCCCCATCGCTCCAGCATTAGCTGGGGATGAAGACGGAACTGGGCTCGCGGTAGCAGATGCGCTGGATGCGCTGGATGCGCTGGATGTGCTGGATGTGGCGAGACGACTCGTGGTGGTTGAATTTGTAAGCGACAGCGAGGAGGATGAAGATGGTGAAATTGACGAAGAGAACTCAATTTGCAAAGTGAAGCCGTGGTCCACACAGAAATTGAAGTAATAGTCAATGGTTGCTGTAGAAGTGGTCAGTCTGGCAATTTTCAACGGCTTCGGAATGGTTGAGCACCAACTTTGACGCTCTGCCTGCGAACATTGGTTCTCTCCACACGGTATTGCTCGCAGTTGGATGTCACGAGAGTGAGCACAAATACAGCTGAGGTCCCTCGATGAACACGGTTGCCATTCAATCGCAATAGCAATGCATTCCCTCTGAATATG
Source organism: Endocarpon pusillum Z07020 (assembly GCF_000464535.1). Taxonomy (NCBI): domain Eukaryota; kingdom Fungi; phylum Ascomycota; class Eurotiomycetes; order Verrucariales; family Verrucariaceae; genus Endocarpon; species Endocarpon pusillum. The sequence goes on from NW_006916008.1 coordinate 69,083, forward strand.
ATTGCCATCAGTCTGGGACCGTGTTGTTGTTTGGCTGATTGTACTTACTGCACACGTTGGGATGGCATAGAAACTCGGATAACAGGTAAGAGTGTTGTTGGCTGGTTGAGTACATGCTGGAGGTGTCGACGTGGACGTGGGCGTGGACGTCACAGTTGCTGTTGCAATTATCTGTACTTCAATCGATATTGAAGCGGCTGCCGTGTTAGTGGTATAGAAGCCAGTATAGCTAGATGCGAGAGAGGGATTCATGCCGTGTGGGGCTTGCGCCGATAACACGTATCATGAGCTTACGAGCTATCAGGAGCTTATGAGCAGAGCTGGGTTCATGAAAAATATTAATCAAGGGATTTTGCACTGCCTCGGGATTGAGGCACGAGCCGCAGGTCAAGTCATCAGCCTCCTTCCAGAGCATTCTGCATGAGGAAGGACCATGATCTGAACGCTGCATGATCGAAGCGTCGTCACTGGATAATGCGATTGGCACTGAAGCTGCCATGTAAGACACCGTGGGTCGTGGTCCCTTCTAGTATTCTTCTAGAAGGATATGGCGTCGCCGGTGCCACAATCGAGCATTGCTGCAGCTCACAAGGAGATGGCCTGATGGCTTGGGCCATTGCCCTGACCCCGCAGAAAGCATTCCTGGAGAAGATTTAGGCATTGCTAGACAGCATGAAGGTTTGAGAGGCGATATTCCACAGAGCAAAGCAAATAGCGAGGCAGAATGTAAGGAGACCAAACTATGCGGCAGGCCCGAATGAGCAGTAACAGCCGTGATCAGGGCTGGGGTAGAGTAGCAAAAGAGAAAACCTGTTACCAGCCCATTGGCTGACGATGCCGCGGTTCGTGCCATTGCCCAATAGAAGGTCAATCGCTGCCTGATCCATGCGAACAGGATCCTCCTTAACTTCGAAAAGCATAAGGTTGACCATGGTTTGGTGACTGAAGAGTTCTGAGCGTTCCAGGAAAATCATGGCAGTGTGTTTCTAATTTCGACAGGTCTGCTTGAGGGAAAGGGAAAGGGAAAGGGAAAGGGAAAGAGTAAGCGACTGATCCTCTGATGGCGTGCCCTTCTCGTCCAATCAAGTAGCATCCCTGACAGCTGGACGATGCATTGAGATGAAAAACCATTTCTGTTTCACGTCGAGTGACTGATTGAAAAGTTGTTCCTGCAGACACTAGCCCGCCAAGAAGCCTTACAGCCTTGGCACTACCAGCCTTGGCACTACCAGCCTTGCCAGGCTACTACTAGTACTACTACTACTAGTAGTGAGTTGCAAAAGCAAGTTCCAAGATTCCTGCCAATCTTAATGTAAAGCAGCCATTACTTCTGCTTCCCTGCACACATCCCCCTCCCTCCCCCCCTCTGTTGAAATATTGAAATGTTGAAACAGACCCGACATCCCCGGTCATTGCTGAGTAAACCACGCAGAGTGTGTCTATCCCTCGAAACATCTTGCATCGCCAGATGTGCTCAGAAAGCGAGTGGCATTGCGGCGCGCAGACCAGGCAAATCTCTGATCAGATTTGCGCCAGAGGAAAAACCACAATATGGCCATCGTCATTCTCTGCAAGCGCGTACCGGCCGTGCCTGAACAGCACGTATCTCAAAATGCTATTCGCTTTCGCCTCCCTTGTTACAATGTGTCAACTTCAATTTGAAGCTACTAAACCACCAAAGTACGGCTTCATTTAGCAGGGTTCGGATGACTCATTCGTTATGGCTATGCTACTCACCTTTTGACATGGGTCTTGACGCCACTATGTCCGAGGCATACTGCCTGCTTCGCCACCACTTGGTAGCAAAGATCTTGTGGGCAATGTGGACTGATGCTTTGTAGACGTCAGCCAGAGAGGAAGGACAGCGAGACTTACAACCAATGTTAGGCCACATACCTCTGCCAGGATGCAAATAGTGAGATCCAAAGCTTCTGAACACATCGGCTGTTCTTGTCTCCAAGACCCTTCAACAATGGAGAGACTGGGAGCTCAAAGGATTGGGATAATCCGCGAAGAAGCTAGCAAGAACATTACTTGCCCACCAGATGCCCAAGTCGGATGCTGTTTAACACGAGTACGAAAATTCCGCAGAATTTAAAGCCATATACCGAGGTACAGGCAGTTTGTGCTACCTGACTATCCCAGCTAAACCTATACTAGCGGCGCAAGGACATTTACATTTAGAACTAATTCTATAGACTGCTGCAAGCCTCTCAACCGGCATATTCAACACTGGCGGCGCAGCCCATACGGAAATTAACCAACCGGGTTACACCCATTAAGCAAACATGAATAAGACTTGCCTAAAACGGAAGGCAAATGTTTCATCATGCATAGTCTTTCTGTCGACCTTCCATCAATATAGGGAATCCTCTGCGTCCAAAGGATTCTGTGCTACCAAATCAAATACCGACATCTGGATCACCATCGGCATTCGGGCAATGACATCTCTTTGCACACCACCTTTCCTCAACCTCCCACCTGAGATACGCTTAGAGATATTCAGCCACGTCCTGCACTCCCCCCATCCCATTCTCCTCCTATCACGAAAGCGAAACCAACCCCCCAACCAAGCGTTCTCCTCGACACTCGAAACGCTCAGAATCCTCTCCAATGAACCCCAGCACTCCAGAGAACACGAACAAGAAACCAATGCCCGTCATACCTCCCTCCTCAGAGTCTGCCGTCAACTCTACACCGAAGCCCGGCCCCTCTTCTTCACTACCAACACCTTCACCATCCCCCTCTGCGGCTGGCTTCCCTGGCTCCGACCCCCCATAATCCCGCGGCAGGACTGGAACTTGATCCGCCACCTCAAGCTGACTATTTATATCCAGCCCTCCAGCAAATCCATCAGATACTGCGGCATGAGCGGGCCTCAGTGGCTTGACAATGAGTTGTCCGCTTTGTGCAATGATCTCCCCTCGAACCTGACCAGCTTGAGGAGCCTAGTCGTAGTCGTCAAGCCGGTTTGCTACTTGGCGTCGCCAGGTGGGACAGTGAGTGCCGCATGGGTGGAGGACTGTTTGAAGCATTGCGTTAGCCCGCTGACGAGGTTGAAGCAGCTGAGGGAGGTGGAAATGACGTTGTATGCAGGATTGAGTGAGGAGAGGCAGCGGGCAGCATGGGAGAGGTGGAAGGAGGTGAATTATGAGGCGGCGAAGGCGGATTTGGATGGGATCAAGGTTTCTTTCAAAGTGCCGGAAGATTGAAGGGACTCGATTTCTCCGGTGGCGCTCACCTGGGCTTTCGATTGCGCGTTGGGAATGTAATATCATACGGGACGAAGGCACGTTGGGCGATTGAGCATAAGGGGGTCAATCGAACCTCGGCTTCCATCATATGTACCCGTCATTGAAAAGTCTGTTTATCACTCGCAGGCGCAACTTCGCTCAGATCGCATGATGCTGGTTTCATCCGCCAATAGCGGCAACAAATTATATGTAAACTCAGACTTGCAATGAGTTTTGTTTTGGTTGGCAGACGCCTCAACCCCGTCTTCATCCATGATTATAAAAAGTATCCTGCATGTTCTTTTAGTCAGCTTACGTAATGTGCTCAAGAGACTTGCGTGTCTTCCTCGTCGCCTCCTAGCCAGTAGACGGCGAGGAGACGACAAAAACAATGAAAGGGAGGTTGGCGAAAGGACGCGTGATCATCGGCAGTTCCATATACGGAGAGCTGCAAGACATTTCCCTCATACAGGATTAACAAGCCCCCACTTCAATGCTGTGCTTCTCCACGAGTCGGTAGCGATGTAGGCCTTGGCAAAAGCTGCATGCAGAAGGCAATACTATCGGCAATTTCTGCGTGCTCAATCAGCATCACACACAGGAGTGCTGGTCTCGACTCGTCGTCGTCGGCCTCATCGCTCGATGGGTAGAAGCAAATGGAGATCCCAATGAACAACGCCAATAAAGTCATCAGGATGCTGATAGTGCCAACATGGGTCACGGTCGATTGTGCGGGTCATAGATTTTGGTAGTGAGACGTGTAGCGCTAGTGGTCCTTTGTGAGCTCTGAATCGATGGCCAATATGATGTGCCATTCCAGAAGCATAGGGACGGTGATCAGGACGACATTGCTTCTTCCCAAAACGAGGTTCATCGAAACCGGCTAATGAGGACGCCCCTTTCAAGTCTTCTCGATCGCTATTCCCATGGTTACTGGCAAAGTAAGATTCGCCGGGTCTAGGAACGCACCCTGGCACTTTGCACACACATTGTTTCGGTGTGCCACGAGTTTGCGTTTCGAAAGGCAGGGTTCTCCAACGCGACCATGGGAGCTCGACCTACTGTTGTGGCTTGAACATATCACAGAGGTCGACCCTGTTTCTGATCGATTCCCTGGATATCATATGTGCGTAAGAGAGCTGAGAAAAATGCTGAACACGGGCTGCATAGTCATAACTTGCCCTCATCAGTAGTCCTCCACTGAGGCAAAGTTGTATTCCATAAGCATCAACATCATTCGCCATTGTCACGCAGTATCCTTCACAAGGAAATTGCTGATATCGCTTTTGGAATTCTGGAAGAGGCCAGGCCTAGTCAAATCGTAGTAGTTAGTGGAGAAATCTCTATTGCGGTGTTAGAAGTCTAACACAACTGGTTTCTTCCTGATGCGCATAACGTTTGAAGGCCCGCATCAAGACTCTCACCTTATCCCGTCACCCATACGTGTGTCGAACAGTTTATCCGTTGTCTGTACCTGGTAGGCTAAATTGCCCTGAGCTCGAGCCTTGCCGCTACTTGCAGCTGAGAATTCTGGAATTGCTGACTTCAAGAATGCGCCTGAGCCTCTCTATTTGGGCGGCAGGTTAACACGGTGGGACCGGAAATAAGGATCCGTCTCCCGTTCAGACGTTCGGTACCTCGAAACATCTTGAGTGTTTCCGAGAGGAGCTTGCCGGCAATCTCCCAGAGGATGGGTATGAAAACGATATGCTTAGGCTCCAGGAATTTCTGCTTACATATAATGAATTGAGCACGGCTGGCGACTGATACCGCTTTTGGAAATCTCCTGAGATCACCCCATGACAACAGCGGAGTAACATTTACGAGTGCGTCGAACTATAGGGGAGTGCCCCTTACATATGCAGGGTACACTAGTCCTTTGAGACTGGTGTCGATGAGAAGGTTAGAATGAAATGGCTCAATTCCTATTTGCGCTTTGGTGATTCAATCTTTTTACTCCTTTTCTGTGTTAAGGAAAACGGTGCCGCATACATTAAATCCCGCAACAGGGGGCGCAGGGGTTCTCATCGGAGTTCGTTGCGGTTTAGCTGAGGCTTACCCAAGGTTTCACTGCAAATAAATTATCTGCTTGTCCGGCTAAGAGTCGGCTACAAGGCTCCGAAACTCTGACGTCTCCGGTGCCGCCTCCTTTCAGCTCAATATCATCTATTCATGGTTGGTCGCAGATTCTTCGATCTTATTTCAGAAGCAATAGGGTTCAACCACTTTCTCTGAGCTTCTCAATACACCATCTTTGTGGCGGAAGCACAATAGAGGGCTGTTCAAGATCAGTGGCAGGAGTGTGTGTAGATTTTCTAAAGGATAGCTACCGAGAAGAACTATCTACTAAGTAACGTAGTACAAAGGCTGCTGGCTACTGGCTACTGGCTACTGGCTACTGGCTAGGCAATGGCGACTGTGCCGTAACAATCTTTTCTAAGGGTGGTGTCACATATCTGTTCCTTGACGGTAGGACGACGAGACTTCCTTCTGCGGCGACAACTTTGATCTCCCGTCAAATGAATGGAAACGGCCAAAACCTTTTGACCCCAGCCCTCCAAGTCCCTCTCCATCATTGCCTCGACAATTGCCGATCCAGCAAACGCGACCTCAACCTTTCATCCAAAGCATGCTTCGAGATCTGTCAGCTCACTACTACTTCAGTCTCGAGTCAGGTCGACGACGAGGACGCTGAGACCTGACTTGCCGGTATAAATTAAGGTAAAGGTGGCGACTTCGGCATCGGCATCCTATCGTCTCATTGGGGAATGCTGCATCTCGGCTTTGAGCTTCATGCTGCTGCATTCGGAGCTCCAGCTAGAAGTTCGCATGATGTTAGCGATGGGGACAACACTTCTCCAAAGTGATGCCGACGGATGTCCAGTTCAAATGGCAAGGATATAAATGCTTCCTTGCTGTTTCCTTGTTATCTCTTTTCTTCCGGTCTTTCGTGGCCCTTTCTCATTTCCCTCGAGTCTGGAAATCCTGTCAAGGCTCGGTATGGCTTGCCATTCGGTACTAGCTGCTGGAAGCTTGCTTCTGGCCTTGGTCTCATCCACTGCGGCGCAAGCTCCAGATTACACTTCGCCCCAGGTCTATCCTTCTCATATGATTACTTCTCGATTACTCCCCGGGTAATTATGACAATACGTAGCCAATACTACCGGTCTTGGAGACTGGGAGACCGCCCTGGCACAAGCTCAGGCGTTTGCCGACCAACTCACGACTGATGAAAAATTCGGTATAGTGATTGGCACCGGAGGGTAAGGGAGTCCATCACCAGTTGGCTGTACCTTGATGCTCAATAATGCTTGGTAGACCGTGCATTGGCAATATTGCACCTATTCCTCGCCTCAACTTCGATAGATAATGTCTCAAGATGGTCCCTTAGCTATTCGCCAAGCAGTAAGTGTGCCATTCAAAGGCTGCCAGAACTGATGGTAGGATGGCTGACATGTCCCCAGGATTTTGCCAGTGCTTTTCCCGCCGGACTGTCTGCAGCTGCCTCACGGGATAAGTCCATGATGTATCAGCGCGGTGTCCAGAAGGGCTCCCAGTTCAGGGCCAAGGATGCTCATGTTATTCTTGGACCTGTTTCCGGGCCACTCGGCAGGGTAGCACCTGGAGGTCGAAACTGCGAAGGTTTCTCACCTGATCCGTATCTGACGGGAGTTGGTATGAAGGAGACCATTACGGGGTTGCGGAGTGTGGGTCAGCCGGGTAATTTAGATCACATATGCAAGCCACAATGGTTAGCAAAATAGTAAGAGAGGAAGTTGAACTTGGGGAAATTCCCGTCGACATCGGGTATGTAGGAATCCAGCTCACGCTAATAGTAGTACAACCAGTCGCATTCTCAATCAGAATAAGTCTCGAACTCCAGAAAAGTTGAAAATGACTGGAGGCAACGGCGTCGATTTCCCGTCCAGATCAGTATCCTATAGCCCATGCCGTCACAGCTTCAGCAGCAACAAGGTACATACATGGCTATGCCACCTCCACCACGGGCGGATGGGCTGCTCACACGCCAGACCTCCATCTCTGACTCGGCTTGATTTCATCATCGCCCCGTTCCAGGGCCTCAGCAGCTCGTCGTCTCCTCCATGGAGCCAGCCTCGATATCTGCATATGCGGTCTGACTGGATGTCGCGAGTTGAGTCCGGTGAAACCTAAGGAGCCGATTGACGGAGTGAGATGGCGATGTCACGCCGGAGGGAACAGCCAGCTAGGTAGGCTAGGGTAGGTTAGATCGGATTGTGGAGATTGTAGATATGGGAAATGAAGAAATTCGATTTGACTGAAGGATGATGAGGATGATGAGGATGACGAGGATGACCCTGTACCCAAAGACAAGGAGTTTGGCAGAAATGCCTCAATTACTCAACGTGGTCGATCTCTATCATTTTTAGTCTTGCCCACAAGCTATAGTTCTACATAAGCAGATGGCTGTGAGAACACAGCCTCAGGAAGGGGGAAAGGAATATGTCTGAGAGAACAGGGCTTCTTCCTGCTGTATCGAATCATCTGCTTCATATATCTTAGTCGCAAGAAGCTCCTGCAGACAATATTACCCGAGATTAGTAATTGTCAGAGGGCGCTGTTTGAGGCTTTGGGGTCCGGAGGGAAGTAGAGATGATTGCATCAGAAGGAAGGTTTTTGTGCTGAAATTATCATACTTTCCCTCAGAAGTTGACCGGATCCTTCTCATTTTCGCTGAGTATGTGACCCCTCAGAACAGGAGTCTGAGCCCCTCTGTATGTCTTGGTTAGTCAGACAGCAGGATACAGTCAAGGAAGGTTGCCTTTCATACTAATAGTACTATTATGGAACGCGCCAAGAAGATGTTTCGGCCTTGGCATCATCTAATTTGACACCACGGTCCTTCGGTCCGAACCTTAGCCTGCATTGACCGCGAGACCCGCAAAAGCGGGGCGGGGTGTCGGGAAGTCTGGACAGTGGACAGGTGGCTAAGCCCCTTTGCGAGGACAGGGGGCATCTTGCTAATGGTTGATGTCTTATCCCATGCACTGTTCACTAGATTGCTAGCAGTCGGCCTTGAAGCTGTAATGCTCGTATTTTTAGTCACGGTGACTGGCCGCCGTCAAAGCGCTTACGTGGGAAAATGGATCGGGGCGCTGCATGAAAGAGGATGCTTAGCCCGGGTGTGCGGTTAGATTGACACCTCAATTGGGCTTATGATCCTGGGTGACAGGGTGTCATTCAAATGGTGCCGTCCACGGAATGCAGTAAATGAATCCCTTGCAGACCCCACTGACGTGTGATCTTTTTCAAGCCATCTGCATCTCTCTGCAGCATGCTCCTCGGCCACCTTCATCTCATCTGGCGCATCTTCACAACTTGTATGATGCGAGCCTAATTGCATCCAGAAGTTCCCCAATAGCAGGACGCATGATTGCTACTGTTCTCAAAGATGGGGCGAGAAACTAGAATCCAACAGCTGCTCTCCTGTAGGGTCATCGAACGTGACCACTCTTTCTCACGCGTTGATGTTGCTCTTCTGCAACAGCATATTTCTCGAGCATACCTCCTCGTCAGGCTGAGACTCTACCCCAGTCACCTATGACTGGCTCCTCGAGGAAGGAAGAAAGTCAACCTAGGCTTATGCTTGATAAAACATGGCGAAGCTCTTCTCACACAGAACAGACGCACGGGCCTCGAAGGTCAAAACGGATTGCAGCACAGCCCCAGAAGGAATCACCCCTAATCAAACGAAAGGCTGAAAAGGAACAGCAAGTACGGGACCATCCAAAGAAGCGAGCAAAAACAACAAGGGTTGGAAACTCAAGGACTCTGCAAAGCCGGATTCAGAAGAGAGACACTGTCAAGCAGCCTAAGACCAGGACACAAGGAATCTCGAAAAAAGCTAGAAGAGTATCAAAGTTGTCACAGACCCAACAACAGCGGCCGCTGCAGACGAAAGCCGAGACTTGCCCAGCAATAGGCAGGCCGTTCAAAAGAGCTGTGCGAGCTTCACAGCCATTTGCCGCCGGGAGGACCGACATGGCGGCCGCCCTCCTCTTCTGGTTTAAGTCGTGCTGCTCTGCGCCAACTAAGAAGCGTAATCAGCAGCAACCCTCTTTCCGAACAACTCCGGCAGGTAAAGCTGGTTTGTTTCTCTGCTCTACTAACTCCACTGCAGTACAAACCAGCATTGAGCGACGACAGAATGACAAGAACCGCGTCTAAACCTGATGAAGATAAAGCCACAACAATTCATAGCCAGACTTTCCTCGGCCACTTGTTCGAGAGTGGGATCTTGGACCAACAGTTCGAAAGTGGCGGTTTTGATCTGGAGAAGTCATGGAGTCGTTTTGAAGCTTAGATGCGCTGTTTGAGTGGGCCAAGTGCCCCTCCACTGAGCTTGATATGTAGTCCGTGCTTGAGAATTAGGACGTAAATTCAAGTTGATGCTGCTGAAAACGCAATACATCCCAAAGCCATGGGGACTCTTCAAGAGATCCACTTGTTAAAGGTCTGCAGCGTTAAAGTAGATAGGGGTGGCGCTCAAGTGGTAGAAAACAAAGTTGTGCCTCGGCCAGGAATTTTCACATGTGGCGATGCCAAGCTCACGAATGAGTCGGCACGCTTGGCACTAACATAATTCTGCCAGACAAATGTTGGTGCGACCCTTAATTAGAGCGCCACATCCTCCAGGATCTGTCAGATTGTTTCTGTCATCAATTATTATCTTTTACCGCTAGCAAGACGAATCGTTCCGACTACGAGGACCATACGTAGCTTGTGAAGACCAGGCAGAGAGTGTTCAGAATGATGAAATCTGAAATCTGATTTAGAGATCTCTAGCTAATCTATAGCCAGATAGATCATCGTGTCTCTTGCAACTTTGTACAGTTTGTGCAAAGACTAGTTGATGCCATATCCAAAGGCCCTGGTTTTTCGACTGCCACCCAATGCTCGCTGATAGTTCAAACGCTGATATTGCCATACAAGAAACTCCATCGCAATGCAATGCAACAACTGCAGCTCTTCCAATTCTATGCAAAGTCATCATCTTTGCATTTCGTTTCTCGTTCCTTCATCCGCACATATCCAATGCTCAACAGAGGAATGCGCCGTCGTCGTTATCCCATCCCTCAATCATACCATCACAGGTACCTGCTGCTGCTGTCCTCTGCAAACCCGCTGCGCCACATAGCCTCCCGTAGCGGTGTTGAAGAACCTGGCCATCACCCCTCCCATCCCACTCCCAGGGCCAGCACTCATTTTGGCTTTCTTCGTGGGCTGCTGACTTTCACTCTGAAAGCTGTTTTGGTGCCCTTTCATACCTGGCCTTACAACGCCGCTCGCAGCGGCTTGGGCAGCTGCTAATGCACGCCCATAAGTTGTTGCATGCGTCATGCCGGGGCTGAAGGAGCCGTCAACGACTACGATGCCGGAAGCAGGAGCAACCTGGTCGTCGATGCCGGAAACGAGGCTAGCTGGTGTACCGCGAGAGGATGGCGGAGCAAGGGATGAAGAGCGAGATGATGATGCGGTATAAGTGGTGCCGTCCGTGTGGGTACGAGACAGCGCTGGAATATCGCGCTCTGAGGGAGGAGATATCGACCGCGAATAAGAGCTGGCATGTGTACGGTAGGGCGAGGGACGACGCTTGTGACCTAACGTCGTTACCGGCAGGGACGTTGTGCTGTTGCTCGTGGTTGGGTAGCGGCCAGCGCGAACATCAACATGGTCGTCGATGAGAGAGTGCGGGGAGTCATAGACACCGATTGCACGGCGACGAGGAAGAGAGCTTTCGCGGGCCGGTCTGCTCCGGAGGTTCTGGGCAAGGCGAGTATCAAAGCTGTGGGTGTATTTGATTTCGGTGGCGTACGCATGGTGATATTCTTCTTCTACGGGCAGATCAAGGAGTCCTTCTTCCTCACATTGCAGCTCGAGCTCTAAACGAATGGGAGCAAGGAACGGCTCGAAATGGTGGAAAAGGTCCTGCTCGGTCACGCGAAGGTCAAAGTCCAGGAGATAGAGAAGTTGTCGTTCCATCAGGTTGACCTCTGCCAGGCTAAAACCAAACCCGTCATAGCCCTTCACACTGGTATATCTGGCCCAATGCTTGTTCTTTGGGCTCGAGTCATTGAGGTTCTTGGCGGCTAAGATCAAAGATGCAAGGAAGATGCGGTGGACGGTACATCGCATGCCTTTGGCAACCGGTGGAAGTCGAGACCGGAGACGATCAAGGTAGACCAGGGACGTCATCAGAGTGGGTACCTGCACTGAGGATCTGTTGACAATCGAGGTGATGAATGCTTCGAGAGAAGGTAAGTGAGGTTGCGGAAATTCAGCCTGGGTTGTGGGAGGCGTTGAGGGTGGTGTAGGAGGCATATCGCTTGAGGAAGGTTCCAGCGGCTCTTCACATCGGATAACATGAGAAGCCTGCTTTGCCAGATATCGGACCATGTGTCTGTCGACAGGTCTGTGGCAGAACTCCTCCAATGCAGCCTTGTTCTGGCCAAGTGCGTAAGAGTCCATGTTGCTGGTCAGATGATGAATTACGAGAGTAATTCCAAACACAACTCGCTAGCTGTGGAAAGTTCAAGAGTTGACCACTTATGTACACCAATTATTCCACCAATAAGTGGATGGGGTGGATGTTGACGTAGATGATGTCTTACAACGCGCAAGTCTTTGTATATCCGGGGCGCAGTGTATAACTTTGATGTATGGGCGAGGTTCCCGACCAGCAGGAATGCGAATTTTGGAGAGATCGTAAAGACTTTTGTAAGACTGCCCGATAGGCCAAATTCAGGAGGCCGATCTCCTGAATGCTGAATTCCCAAGAAAGTTTGAAGCTGCTTCTGGATATTATCCCCCTGACTGCTGCGTTGCGAAGCGAACCCTGCGGCGATAGTCGATAGGCTTCAGGGTTAATGATGCGCTAGTGGGATGCGAGGCGTTCCTGACGGGAGACCGGCACCAATTAGGTAAACTGACACCGAGGCTAGGTAAGACACAAGGAGGCGAAATCGATCCCTTGGACAGTAGTGAATGCGCATACGAGTGAAGATCGAAAACGGTGGAGCTGGAGGGAGGCAGGAGGATGATGCGCCTCTTTATTAGAAGATGATGGTGATGGTGGGAGTAGTGGTCGGCTAATGAATTTGTGTGAGTGATGCGTGGCTCGTGAATGTCAAGTATGACCCCTCTCATTCTTGACGGTGGTGCAAGGTCAGTATATGTAGAGACCATCATGCGGTGGAGCCTGGAAGGTCAAAGTCAATTGTCTAAAGCTGTTTCGGGCCATGGGCGGCTGGTGGCTTGTTGTTCTGGGCTTGGTGAGGCATGTAATTACTTGCAAGGGTGGGCAAGGCGCGGATGGTTGGATCGGGGGCGCTGATAGCGTGTGGAACTTGGAATTGGCTGGAGACTATGCCCTCCGGCCAGGAGTCCCCAGTCGGCATATGGGAACTGATGTTTCAAGGGATGCGCTGCTGGCCAATGAGTGATCTTGGGCACGGGGCAGCGGCCTGCTTTACGCAGGGGTGGCTGGAGGAGGGTATTGGGCTTCGGGCTCAAGCTATCCAACCGCCCAGCCCCTTGAGCGACGCGCGCGAGAAGATGCTGACCACTCGTTCCACAGCTATGCTTCAGAAGTCTGACTTACATCTGTTAGTCAATCCTCTTCGACCTGCATTACCTTTGATTTACCTATCCTTTTTGTGCCTTTCAGAGTTCTCAAAACAGTTCTTGCTCGTTTCATCAAACATTTCAACCCAACACTCTCCGGAACCCCGGGACATGTCAGATCGTGCAAGCTTACATGCACAATAGAATGGATGACCACTCGGCCATGTACCATGATCCAGAAGACACTCGGCCATAACTTGCTAGCCCAAAAATAATAGCATGAGCCGATGAGAATGCTCGTGTGGGTACTCTGGCCTATGGCTGACCCAATCATCAGTTGCCTATGCGAAACACACGCGTTCCAATCCGCAAAAGTCTAAATACCCTACACTGTCATGCGAGGAGTTTCGCCCCTACATCAGGTCTCCCAATGCACCCATTTCTGTCTCTTCTCTCGGTATTTAACGCACCAGAATTGGAACCATTGGTGAACGAGAATTGCCAAACTTGAACTGTTAATGCTCGCTTGTCGGCTGATCCCATGGTATCAGCAGACTTGGCCACTGCAAGGTCGCATGATGCGGGATGGCAAGCGACTCTGTTGGATGACCAATTCGTTACCAACTCAGTCTACAATCTAGTCCTGACTGATGACGACTACCCAGTTCGCCAGCGGAGAGGGTCGTGTGGCGCATGAAGAGTGGCTGACTATAACTCAGCACACCAGTATCATCTTACTACGTACGAAGTACTCTCTGTGGTACTCCGGAAGGGGCCACCCCAATAGTAATAATTCGTAAGGCGATACCTCAACTCTGAGCCGAGGAATTTCGAGGCTTGGCCTTTTTCTCAGCCACTGAATCAGTGAATATCATAACTGGAATAACCTAAACCTACCTACCTGCTCCGGGGTTTTCCGTACGTTACACCGGGCTAGCTTCAGCCACTTTTCCATTATTGATTTCAAGCAACGATGCTCAACTAGTACTGGACAATCTATGCGTAAGTGTAAGCAAAAATGGAATCAATGTCTCTGCTTCCCCCTTTGACAATACATTGATTGATGAGAACCTCGCCAACATCCCCAGCCGCCCGTGCATATGTACTCAGCAGACATAAGTGATCTCAGTTTCGAAGCGAGCTTATTTTGCAGGAAAATATTGAACTCACAGCTGGTTTGAATGCCAGCGAGTCGCTCATCTGAGTCACTTCTGCACTGCCCACTGTACACTAATTGTTTCAACTGTCAGCATCGATCTCGGCATTTTGATTCTTCAGCAAAATGTGGGGGCTCTTTCTAGCCTCCGTCCCAGCAGCCGCCCACCAGGCGCCCATGTCGTATGCAACACGGACTTTAGCATTTCCTTGCAAGGCTTGAATCTGCTGGTTGTGCGATTCGCCTGTTTCATCCTATTTTCCACCTTATGATCGCGACTTGTCGGGATTTATTCTGTTGTGACAAGAGTGCACACCCTCCGGCAAGCTGCATCTCTTGGCCAAAGGTTGCTTCCATGAGTGTCTTCCATGCACTGGTACGGAACCGGGCCAGCTGCATTGTTGATGTCTGGGGATTGTTTATGCGTTTTGTCGCTAGATCCAAACTTCTATGGCGGTTATTGACCCTCCCGCCCTGCAAACGTTGTTCGAAATGAACCTTTTCGAAGAAGGTTATAGCAGCATTCCAAAGACTTGGATCTATTTACAAAACATGGCTATTTAGCGGACAAGCCGCAGACTCAGCGATGCTTGCATCGATATTCGACGAGCGTGATCTGACGAGTGGAAGATCCCACCACCGCATTGAGCAAGATGAATCCTTGGGTATTGAAGATCAAGCCTATCCGGTACGTATGCCTATGGCCCGCTCTCACTATTCCCTCTACAATCTTCTCTATTATACCAGACACACCGCCCAAGCACCTGCAAGGTGGCTGGCTAGCATTACTGTCCAAGTGCTTAAGACATCACGTCATAAGCCGGTCATATTCTTATCTTATAATAGGAGGTCGAAACGCCCGCTCTCCTATAGGACGTACGCTATGTCCAAACAAGTGCCCATCCGGAGATTATGGCTGTGAAAGCTCGATCCTTGGATCTTGCGAACAATCTTGTTGACGAACTGCTCAATTTGCCTCACCATTGTGCAAAAAGGAGCGAAAAGCACATCACGTGCTCCAACGGCTGATTTGCGAGATATTTCACACGGTGTATAGATACCCTACGCCGGCTTCAATATTCCTCTTCGAAAAGTTCTCCTCCGGATTTGCATGAGGCTCTTTGTCGCGGTCTATCAAGCTCGGGGGCTTCCCAATCACCCCAATATTCCTCGTCCAACTTGGAGCCTCCTTCGAAAAATTCGTTGCCCTATTCACAGATCTATCAAGGGCTGCCTCTTCACCACGTCGGATACCCAGCTGCATCTTCCAATTGAAGGCATCCACAAGGGTCTCTACCAGGCTCGCCAGGATCGCATACCGTGCAAAATAATCATCGCTGGGGCCAGGCATCCGCGAGAGCTGCGAGCGTACGGAAACTTGGCGGAAAAAGTAGTCGCTTTCGTAGGACATGAGGATTAGCCGACCAGCAAAGAGGTATTCCTACATTCGGTACAGCGACCGTAGCGGTGTGTCTCGGACCCCAAGTAGGGGAATATTCAAGGGTTGGTGAATCCCAGATTGTCGAACATCGAGCATCTCGGGCGACTCTCGGAGTTCATCGTGCGTAAGAGGTTCCGGAATCGTGAAATGCCACGGGCGGAGAGGCCAGATGAGCCAGCAAAGGACGGCAAGGGTAGTGGTGTTAGGGCAGAAACTGGCTTGACAAATCTTGTGTCGGATTCGGAGAGGACTGGACTTCCTTTTCAGGCAATGGAAGAAGTACAGCTTCATTGTTGTTCGGCTAAACTTGTTAAAGATGATTCAGAGATCTTTAAGAATCCCGTAAGCTAGAGTAGGCATTAGGCTAGCATGGCCCGCAAGAGTTAGCTTAACACTAAGTAGTACGGCTCCCCGGACGAAGGATCCAGAAATACGAGCAGTTATCGTTCTTTGGCGCGATCTGGTGTCCACTTACATTATGTACAACCGGTCGAATTGCAGCGTCTCCCAATTATTTTTTCCGATTAGAAGAAAAATGTCACAATTCCCACGCATCGGCTGGGATCCTTCTCTGGAAGCTTCACAGGCGACCAGGCATCCGAAGGAGCGACGTTCCTCCTTGACCGACAAATTTAACCATAACATTTACATTGTCTTCGAGATTTCATCTCCTTAACGGCTATCTATATGCGTACTCTCAACAAATACGTTTCATCGGGCTTGCCTTTCAAGCGCAAGAGGTCCATGATTGCTCCTGACACTAGAGTACTCTTCTACGTAGATGCCGGGGGTTCCTTCCGGGCGAGGGTGTGAAGCGTGTCGTAAGCAGAAGAAAAAGGTACCTTTGTCAGGCCCCCCACGAAAAGACTTTTTGATAGAGGGGATTCTAGTGCGATCAGTCGAAGCCCTCATGTTCGAGATGTACCCGTCTCCAAATTGGCTGCGTAGGGGCTGGCTCGCAGCGGTACATATTCAAAGAGGACCGCAGATCTTGGAATCCATCATCCTATCGACAATCACACAACAACTCAAGCTCTTCCCTGGGCTTCCAAGATGAGCACAGATTGCAAAAACTCTCTCGCGCACCGAGCAATGAAACTACTTTGTTGGTCAATGCGCTGATTGCCAAGTTGAATGCATCGGACGATCTGAGATATCACCTGTCTTGGGCTTATGGAAGCTTCATCGAGGACATTCCCCGACGTATTGGCACCAACCAAGCGTTGGACGCGGCTGTTGCAGCTCTGGTCACTGCACATTCGCATCTTGGCTCACAACAAGGTAACTTTGCTACCTGCCAAAGCTTGGTCAAGTATTCTCATGCCCTCAAAACTCTAAGAGCCTGTTTGGACGACCCTATCACTGCTCATAAAGCAGAGACACTTTGTGCTGTCATGGTCTTATTGATATGTCAGGTCAGTGACCCTCATCATACAATGAATATATCCTCATACCGGTACAGAGCTTCATTGGCATATACGCGGGTCGGTGGACGGGGCATTGCGAGGGAGCGGCGCAAATGTTGAAAGCTCGAGGATATTATGACACTCGGGATGACATTGAACGCATATTGCTCCTTGCATTGCGTGGCCCAGTGGTACGACAACTCTACCTGCTGTTCGAACGCTAAGCTAACTGGCAATGGAGCTGTTTGAAGCTCTCTTCAACGATAGGATTCGCTTCAGTCGCAAGGAGTGGAGCATCCTAGTTGAAAACAAATTAGATGGATCCACTTGTGAGGGTCGAATGATGCGCTGTCTGGCCCAGGTCCCTGACCTCATGCAGCGCGGAAGGATTGCACTGAGAACGAAAAGCAGTGTCCAGATGCTCATAGCCGAGGCAAGGCATCAGTATCACATATTGAAAGCAATCTTGATCGAACTGCACGACCGCCTTAATGCTGTTCAGCAGCCTTCAACCGATGGTTGCCCGCAAGCTGCAGCTCGGTCAATGAGACTTCACGCTCACTATCAACGCACGTATGGTCTGGCGCTTGCCATTTGCATGTACTTCAACTGCATCCTCAATGCTCTCGATCCCAGCGATACAGTGTTGGAGATGGAATCGACACATTTCTGCAGAGACAGCCTTAAACTCGCCGACCAAGCCTCGAGGTACAGACCCCTAGGTGCCAGCTTTGTCATGCTATGTCTTGTAGGGGCATGGTGTGGTAGCAGAGATGAAGCAACAAGGGCGACGGTTGAAAGCACATTGGTTGATTACGGAATGGACTACCCAGGGGCATATACCGGGATACTAAAGGTCGAACTTGAATACACTTCCCACCGACTGAAACTTCTCGAAACCTAAATCTAGTGAGGGTGACCAGATGCTAGATATGCAATGGAGCTTTAGTAGGAAGATGAATGCCCAGCTACTTGTCGCCTGGCCGTGTATGACGCAGACCCTCAGCCGGACTTAGGGGTTGACCCCGGCTATGCATTACCCCCACCCGAGCCAATATTACAGCTTCATCCACAGGCCACCAGCCTCCTGGATCCCGACTATCGGCTCTGAGACCAACGCAGGCGTCAAGAGAATGGGACTCATACCATTCCAAGACTTCGACGGCTGTTATGCATGTGAGGGCGCCTGCCAAAGGTTATAAAAGCCGCATGCCTTCAAGAATCAATGACCAGTGCCCTCCCAGCGAGAGGAGACCCCTTATTCATCTTGAGGGATGGAAAGCAATTCTCAGCCTTCTTCGCAGACACCAGAGGAAGAGAAAGGTCAGTGGTTTCGGTCTTCACGGAATGTATGAGCTTGCATACGACCATTGAGAGCATCGCAAAATAGAAGACCGGATTTTGTCAAGGACTCCTTGGTGGTCTCTGATATTGAACAGGCGCTGTGTTGTGCGTTGCTGAAGAGGTCAGATCCTTTTTCAAAAAGCTCACCAATTCTTGAATGATTGAATTGTATTACGAATTTACTATTAAGAGAACATGAGTTCGGCCAATGTATGACAGGACCAGGACAATTTTCCTCAGGTCCAAGGGTCAGGTCTGGATAACAACAAGATAGAATACATACTTTGCAGCTTTACCTGTAAGATGTACCCCATTATCTTTGTGACTCTTCTCGGGCTTAGCCCACCTACTGCCAAATATGATCTAACAAATGGATTTGCCTGAAATGGTCAGTGGTTCGGTAATTCATGAGCCACCTCATGTGCACTTCGTCTGGACGCTGGTGAGGTCGAGAGTGGCATCACCCTAGGCGCAGATCGGCGGCCGACTCGTTGCAGGTTTCCGTACCTTCGGCATTCACGACGGAAGAACTTGAAGGTCTCAAGAGCGCAAAGTCAAGTAGCCCAAGGCGGTCTCTTTTTCCGAGAGCTTGGGGATGGAGCTACGATTGTTGCTATCACGGAACAATATGGAGGAGATACGCCGAAGAGGTATGAAATGTTCAAGTAGTATAGAATCAAAGTCTATTGAGTATAGGAGTGGCTATACAATCTGCTACAAAACGCTCAAATGGTATCGCGAATGTTCGATAAGGAACCAAGAACGCCTTCACTATTCGACTAGGATTGTTGCAACCGCGTCTCGAGGAACAAGTTAGAGCACAGTTATGTCTCAACAGGCTCGTCTGGCACATACTCCGTCTTGCCGAACGGCTCGTGGCCTTGCATCGGTGTCGGAGCGATCGAGACCGGTTGAGTAGATGGTCTGTTGGCACTGGCGGCGCTAAGCCTTTGGTCGAGGGCCTGCAAGGCGAGTGCCCTCCTCCTCTCTGCTTCTTCTCTCTTTCCAGTGCCCCTGCCGGTCCTTCCTCCGCTGTTGAGCAGGCTCGGGAGTCCAGCTTCTCCTCTTGCGGCTGCCTGCTGGTTGCCACTTTCGATGTCTTCGTTGGAGAAGGGAGTACAGATGCGCATGTTGATCAGTAGGATGTAGATCTGGTCGCAAACAAATGCAATGGGCGGTTGAACCTTATCTGGAAAGAAAGCAGCAAAGGCAAAAGTTTCGCTGGCATCGCCTTTTGAGCTCTGACCGCCAGTTGTAGTGCCAGAAAGATCAGGCTGTCTCTTGTAGAAGCGCAGATAAGTCCATGCTGTGATCAAGCCCACCCAGGCTAATATAGCTGCAGTATCTGTTCCAAGTAGCAGACCACTGAGCGTGTTGATCAGCAGAAAAACAGCTGGAAAATGCTTGACTCGCATCTTGACAAGGCCTTTGAAGATGGCCACAGTATGCTCCGGCACTAGTTGCTTAAAGGCGACAAGGAATGCTGCTTGCAAGGTTACTCCACCAGACACTGGAGTCCACGGTCTTTTTGGATTGCCTGAGATAAACTCCCAAATAATGGAGGTCAGCACGGCGATTATATTTGGAACGATCGCTGCGACCAGAACGACCTTCAAGAACTCCTTGGAGCCCCATGCTCGCTCAAGGTACCTTCCCCCAAACAAGATTGTTGCGCCATTGATGAGCAGGGAGAAGATGCTTCGTTCCACAAAAGTTGTCGTGAGCAAAGTCCACGGGTAGTATACGACGAAGACAGGAACGAGTGCAAGGTAAGGGACTAAGGGCGTGGGCCCACTGCCTGGATTTTCGATGCCTGGGAGCTTTCTGTACCGTCCAAGTGTGTGGAGGAAGGAGAGG
Source organism: Endocarpon pusillum Z07020 (assembly GCF_000464535.1). Classification (NCBI taxonomy): domain Eukaryota; kingdom Fungi; phylum Ascomycota; class Eurotiomycetes; order Verrucariales; family Verrucariaceae; genus Endocarpon; species Endocarpon pusillum. Next base: position 89,123 of record NW_006916008.1, read on the forward strand.
ACGAGGACGAGGATAAGGATGAATCGGGTGACCGGAGGGATGTTGATGTTGATGTTGAATCGGACAGCCATACCGATACTGCGGGTGTCATAGCGTGAACATATATCTCTGGCGAAATGTCTGAAAAAGGCGCTGCAGCAGTCAAGCAGATATTGAAGGTGCTCTCTATATCCTGCTCACTGCTTGCTGTACTCCGTAGTTCATGAGGAATGGGGAGGCTGCCGCTGCTGCTGCTGCTGCTGCTGCTGCTTAACTTCAACGATCTCCCTGTCAAATTAACATTAAATTAGTGGTGGGCGGTGGCTCCAATCAACTACGGTCCCCACAGTTTCAGAGTCGGAACCCTCTACCTTTTAGCCCGAAGCAGAGCCACTAACACCTCTGAATTCCCTGTCTTCGCTAGAGAACACAAAAATGTCAAGGACCATCTATAATGAAAGATTCGTAATAACACCACTCATCTGTCCTGCATATATGGGTGGACCCACTGTGCTCACGTCTCTAGCCACTGCCGTTGAGGTTCACTCGCACGAGCCTTTGGGCTTCAGCAGCCGCCAAACGGCTCGATTGACTAAGTAAGTACTAGTTAAGTCTAGCGTTGGCAGCATCACCTAACTTTGAAATCCTTGCAATTATGCAGGTGACAGGACATCAGCCAGAGGACGACCAACCCAACCCACGGTATCCAGTCAAACCTTCGTATCCTCGCCCTACGCCTAAACATATGCCTCATCCTCCAGATCTAATCCCGCTGACGATCTTGACCACTCCATTCCCAATCCAGGTAAACACACTTCTCCCCTGGTGACACCTCCACATTCTGCACCAATACCTGCCAGCTGGTCATTTTTGCTCCTCTTCCAGCCTTCAATCTCATCATTCTCACTCTTTGACTTTCTCACATCCACCCACCCGCGGATTTAGCCTGTAAGAATATCTACGCATGAGATGTCACGATAGCAATGGGATCATCCTTTCAACCAGACCTCGCTATCAGCGAATCTGCTAGATTGAATTCAGACCAAGTTAATTATTTAATATGGAGGTGCGTCGTCAGCTTTACCGTGATGCCAGATGGTACTGACTGCGCGACCAAGATACTTGCAGGAATCAGGTTGGCAAACTGCTTTCAGTGCCGGCTTGCGTATTGACAAAGGACACAGGTTATGGAGAAGCCGCGGTGAAATTGCAACGTGACTGGAAGCTAGATCCTCAAAGTCTGCCTCTCGCGAAACACATCAAAGGCGGCGCTCTCGTCCGATTGATCAAATATGGGCTTCGCTATTATTACACCGACCAAGTTTGGGATAGAGTAAGTTCAGTTTCTGTATTTATTTGAGATTTTATTGACAGCAGCGACTGTAGCGAGCATGCAAAAAAGTTCCATTTCAACCATCTATGCTCTTTTTCGGACCAGAATCTGCACGACCTGTTTTCCAACAGGAGGAAGATGCCTCCGGCGAAAGTGAAACAGGCACCACCCGGCAAGACCTTTCGCCCAAATCCGCCAGTGCGCGAAAGCACCCTCGAGAAAGCGGGCTGAACGGGGCAGCAGACCAGGCAAACCAACCAGCACCCAAACGGAGTCGAAAAACTGCACATGACAAAGATCATGGCGTGGAAAAGCAGCATCCACAGCAAAATGCCGAATTCGTAATTGACGAAAAAGTCTCGATGGAAGTCGACCACAAAGATGGCCATGCAAATTCTCCCAGTTCCGATTCTGTGCCGCCTGCTCCCGAGGCCAGGTCACCCTCCACAAGTGATCTTGACCCAGACACTGACATGGACATGGGTATGAGCAACGGTGTTGCACAAGGCTTCGAAGTGGGCAACGGCGTGGGCCTCTTTGAGTCAACGGACCAGGAACGAATGAACGAACTCCTTCCCCCAATTCCTACCCTGGAAAATGGTCATAGCGTCGGGGTGCAATTGCATCCCACCAAAAGTGCCGAATCGGACTTACTGGTTCCAGAATCGATGGTCTTGCATGTGGCTGATGACGCACACGTGACAGATGCATCGTGGCGTCCAACGGATCCAACGGTCTTGGCAGCATCTGGACACGACTTTGTTGGAGTATGGAAGATACCGAATCAACCTTCACCACCTGGCGCCGTATTGCCGCCCTCTCAAAGTGTCATAGACAGGAGATATGATCAAATAGTTAGCGCCATGGCTTGGGAGCCAGGAGGCACTATGCTTGCCATCGCAGTATTCGACAACCACACGGCTGGGGCCATACGAATCTACGATGGACAGGAGGCGGTCTTGATTGATTGTTTACCGGCTGCGCAACGGTTGATTACTACTTTACGGTGGCAACAGGTCGGTTCACGCCTAATGGGTTTTGCAGCAAGCACAGACGAGTCGTCCCTTGTGCTGTGGGATCTCTCCGGATCGACACCTTTTCCGGGAGCATTCCCTATTACGGTGCCCGAACAGATCCACGATATCAGCTGGGCCAGCCATGGCAACACAAGCATAGTCTGCGCGGCTGGAGACGGCGTCATCTACCAATGTCGAGCCGTCGCGGAATTGGTCATCGAGCAGAAGTGGGCTTCAACTTCTTCAGATGACCATACGAGCTGGAATCTGGTAAAATGCTCATGGTGGAGCGAAGAAGCTGCAATCATTATTGCAGCTTCAGCAAGTCCGGCGATGCTCTGGATACCTACCAAAAACGTACAGGCAAGAAACATCCACAGCGCGCCAATTACCTGCTTAGACCTTCGGCCTGGTCAAATTGTCCATCCAGACCAAGATCCATATTGTGAGTTTGCCACCTGTTCGCTGGATGGCAGTGTCAAAATATGGCGGTATAGCGACCACTCGGCTTCGATTGAATGTCTGTTCAAGCTCTCCATGACCGAAACAGCACCAATTCTAGGTTTGTCTTACACCCCGGATGGCCATGCTGTGGCTGCAGCCAGCTATGACAAAGTCGTCCTGTGGAGAGCAGATAAACGTAGCCCGGCGCTTGCGAAGTGGAAGGGCAACGAAGCTAATTGGGGTGGCGCATATCTTAAGCGTCAACGGCGAGTCTCACAAGGTGAAACGATGAGCGAGGATGGCGCTAGGGAAGAGACAGGACATTCTCTTACCTGGGATGCCGAGAGTAGGAAATTGGCTTTCGCGCTAGGAAATCAGGTATGCGCTCCAATCATTGTATGACACCTTTCTTCTTTCGTCCAAGTAGGCTAACAAGATACTGATCGGCAGGTTGCTGTTATCGACTTCCGACAGCAGGAGTATAGAAAAGAGTCGCTCCATGAACTGGAGCGCATGGCATAGAGCAGACCCACTCGCTGTGTCGACCACTTGACTTCGAGTGTGTATAGATACACAATATAACCCCCGGCTTCCCGGATCTCATCGTGCATGAGTGAATGGATGGATGGATATCTAAATGGGGACATACGTTATACCCTTTTTGTTGGCTCAATGGTGGATGACTGACTACCAAATTTGGGTGCATGGTGTCTGCCATGGCAGACTATGACAACTCATATGGACGTGCGCATGTGTATTGACTCCGTACCCATACCTCCCAAATTGTAACCAGGGGCATACAGTGCAATCACCAACTGCTCCAACGATTTGCCTGACTCATTGGAGCGTACATCGAAGAGACTATCGTGGCTGACCAGTGTAGTATGTGCCCAAAGTGCTCCTCGGATACATATATTTGCTCAGCTGCCCAAGGACGGTTCTGATAATTATCACTCATATCACTCAGGGGCCCATCATTGCGCAATCGATAACGAAAGTCTAGATACTCGCCATCGTCAAGATATTGCAGGACATCTTCTTGAATTAGACCAAGCTGTTCCCCTTCCCGCCCTTAACGGGGTCCTGCCTATGTTCAATCGGTTGGCTTACCCACCCTTCTGTCATGACATGACTGTCATTACATAATTGGCAGATAACCGCCACAGACGCTTTACTACATAGCCGTAGTTTAGACGCGACTTTACGTAGTACTTAGGTGCCTTCGTCATCAGGAACTGGTCACGTGAAACATCTTGGCGGCGGGATCTCCTGGTACTTACTACGTACTCAACATCATCACATGACAGAAAGGTGGGATGAGATCAATCACTCCTTTCAATCACCACTTATACATCTTTCGTAACCTATCACTTCTGGATTTCGCTAAATGGTCCAACGGGCGCAATTTTTACCTCTTTTCTCCCGAGTTTGTCCCGGCCCTGTCAACAGGAGAAGAAGCCAGATAAAATCTGGTCACCTAGCTGTTGTGCACACGTCATGTTGGATGATTCATTACATCCATCTTCAAGAGGGACGTAAACATGGTCAATCCATTTTTTTTCCTGTCCGGCCCCGCGCACGAGATTCGTACATGGATTCGGTGTCTAGATAGGCTGACCTGATGGAAGCGATCTAAAAAAGGGGTTTGATGACCAACAGTGAAAAATGTTAGCTGGGTTTAGTTCAACTGTTGTTCTTTCCAAGAGCAAAGAATCTTTCTCGCTTCGTTGTCTTCCTCCTTGACTCGTTGCTCGGAAATGATCCAGCCCTTCGCCACGCATGTTGTTTCCCTGGAGGGGGAAGATTGGCAAGGTGAGGTGGTGGTTGGCAACTGTCCGAAATCTATCGAACCAAAGACGACTCTGTAACTCATGCTCTGGCCTGCCAACAACCGCATCATAGGGTTCGAGGCGGTCTTGGCTGCCAGACATATCGGTTTTCCTGCCAGCAATTGGACATCGATCGTACGGCGGTGAGATTTTCGTGCCATGAATGCATAGGTGTCCATCGTGCTTCTCTCGTAATGGTCTTCCCCAGAGCTCACCGAACGCGCTACTTGTGCGCTCCACCATTATTTCTTTGCTGGGTGCTGGCCGTTGGCACCCTCCCTCCATTCTCCTCTGTACCATGCACTGCATGATACCCTCTAAGGCAAAACATTCCTTGTTTGCGGAAAGCAATGATTCGCTGGCAGTGGTGAGTGCGACGAAGTAGTGTGTCATTTCTGAGAGCGAATGTTGACGGTTTTCATGACGTGTTCTTGGTTGAGGAGAGCGTGGGTATGCCCAGTAAGAGCGAGGATGCAGGATACAGACGTACACAGGGGCGGAGATCTGTTCCACAGTCATTGCTCTTGACAGTCGCTGCCCTAGCCCTGCGCCTCTCTGAGTCCAGAAATAGGGGCAAAACATCTTCGGCTGGTAGTAGATCTCCCACATCTGATTCAGCTTTTGTCGTACATAATAGTCGGAGCGACCTGGAAGAGTTGCTGACCACCTCCGGGAAGCTGCCAAGTAAGATACATGACACTGTCAATCAATTACTCTTATTAGAGCAAAGTGTTGAATGTATGCGGCTACAGCATACTATTCAGTCATCCTCCAGTAACAAATTCTCCAAAGTCCTCGCTGAAAGTGTCAGCTGTGTCGTTGGCCAGATCGCTTGGCGGTCGTCGTCCGTTGACCTGTTTTGCTCGGCTTGCCCTGCCGCCACGCTGTTGTATCTCCTTTAGTCCATCCTCCACGTCCTTGAACCCTCTCACCCAAGCCATAACGCCTTCTTGTATCTCCGCTGTATCCACATCAGAAGTCCCGTCCAAGCCCAAGCCACCTGATTTATCGCCATCATGGTAATAGCGACCTCGAAATCTACCTTTGCCACGAATGCTTCCTGTTTCGCCCTGTCCGTGACTTGCCTTATCCCGCAGCAAGCGTCCATTTGAATTCGACTGTGGGGAATTATTTGCACTCTCGATCCATCCTTCTAATCCTCGTACTGCACCAGTCATGGCTTCCACTGCCCTCTTGCGCTCAACAACTTCACCTTCAAGGTCTTGCACCGACACACGCAGTTCATTGTTTTCATGTGCCAGCAGAGCATTTTCGCGACCTAGCTGTGCATTTGACTCGCGGACAGACCGCAGCTCGGCCGTGAGGGAGCTGATAGCTGCTTCTTGCTCCAGAGACTTTTGGGCCAAAGCTTCGAGTTTCGAGGTAAAGAGTGATTGGAGATGCAACTGCTCTTGGTGGCGCAAGCGCAAAGAGCAGACTGTTGCTGTAAGGTGGGACACGAGTTCTGGGTCAACCTGAATGTCGGATTCCGTGTCTGCATCAGACTCGAGAGAGAGCTCCTCCGCATCAGTCTTGTCGACTGGGCTTAGTATCGGTCCAGCCTCTTCTAGGCGACCACCTACGGCCTTGATTGCCTGATCTGACAACTGGAATTCGTCGCTTGGTGCCGTTAGTTGTTCTAGATCCCTCAAGCGCTCTGATGTCTCATCAACAGGATAATCCAAAGGTGTGTTTAGCCCTGACTCAAACAGGTCGGACCCGAATTGAGGCTTCGATTGTGGTAATATTGTGGGCGTTGTGATATCCATGGTGATAGAGTCAGCGAAGGTCGGGTCTGCAAAGGCAATTGTTTGTGGTGGAGATAGTGGGGCGCGCGCAGTGTTGGTGTTGAGTTAGCCATACTAGACGACCCATAGGCAGAAGTGGTTTTCGCATTCGACAGGTCTCGCGCATAGGTAACCAATTGTTTGGAAGCCCAAAAATGATGTAACCACTCTGTACAGTTGCGGTAGCTCTGAAAGGATTGTGGCTGGGCTCCAGGCTGCTGCTGAAAAGTTGGAGAGACGTTCAGGGTTCAAGCAGCAGCTGCTGCTGCTGTTGACGTTCCTTGGCGCCTAAAGAAAAGGGAAATCTGCTCCCTTCACACACCAACAAGATATCCCTACGACAGTACGGTAAGCTCAAATCTGTTTTCACAAGGATCAGCATTTTAATAGGATAAGGTCCCTCTCAAGTTGTCTTCATAAGATAAATTAAGTTCAGGCCGTCAAGAATGCAGGATTTATCGAGCAAAACCGGAAAATGCTTTTTTATAACAGGAACATGACTTTCTTAAATATTAGTTCACCTGCTATTGTCTACATATCATCTACAGGCAACAGAGCCGAATTCTCTAAAGACCTTATTAAAGATGAGAACGGGGCCTAAATACAGTCGTTTGCAGCATTTAATCGCATTGTTCAAGGACTGCATGTGTGGAGAGTAAACAGGGCATGGGACCAGGTGTGGGTGCGATGGAGGACGTAACAGAACGCACGAGTTGCGCTCAGAGCTGACTATGGTGCTATATCAGTGACATGGCCAACTCACACGTGCAACCACACCCCCATCCGCAGCGATTTAAGGTTGATATCTCCGTTCCTACCAAATCTTCAAGCCACCAGTTTCAGCTCGCCGTCATTCTACAAATATTCATCTGAGGGTAATGTATTGATATGTTGTCTCTAGAGCTTATTTCTGTTCCCTGTGTCACTGAATGGGTAAGTCTCCTTGTTTGGAGTAGCATTCCCAGGATGTAGTGTTACCAGAAGGTTCCGAGCACTTGGTTGACTGAATACTTCAATTTCTAGTCCCATAGCGCCTGGGTGTATCTACAGCAATATTTTAAACCAGAAAGACCACTGGTTGAGTGGATGAAAGGGCAGTGGAAAATATACTCCACTCGCCTCATTTGTAGTATTTTCCATTCAGGGCAGAATCCATCGGGATCATATTTATCCCTCACCTCCTGCAGTCGCTTGAGATTTTTCTTCCCATATCCAGCCTGCACATCCTGATCCGGACCTGCATAGTTCATGTAGATATACGGGTGGTCCAACCGCTTCTTCCTGGCCAGACGCACTCCATCGTCCACGAATTCCTTGATCGCTTTGTTCACCGCTTCATCCTCAGCCCAGTCTAGCCACTCGATACCCACGTTGATGATCACCAGGGGTCCGTCCTCCGGTTCGAGTCCGAGGGCATTTCCGCCATTCTTCTGCATTTCCCGGATGTAGTTGACAGGCAACGGTTGGAAAGCGCAGCTGACAAGATTTAACCTCTCTTGCAGAGGCGAGAACTTTTCATAACAGAGGTCCAAAATCTGAACCGCTAATTCAGCGTCATTGTGAATGGAAAAGGTGCGGTACAACTCTCTCTTGCCGCCCTCCTCGCCGACATTCAGCTCAAGTGCTAGATCTGAAACATTCGTGATGCGCATCGTTGAGGCCAGCTGCGGTAGCCGCTTGAACGTGTCGTAGATTGGTGGATCAGGGGTCGGGATGGCATAGTCAAAGAAGGAGATCGCCATCCAACCTCCCAAGGCTCTGAAGTATCCAAAGGGGAGGATTAAGTGCGCATCTTTGTCCTTGGGGTTGTTTGCATTGTATTCCGTGAACGCGTGGAGGAGGGTAATGTTCAAGGTGATGGGATATAACTTATTACCGCCCCAGAGATTTCCCTGTCCATACGTGGCCAAGGTGAAGCGAGTTACGATTCCAAAATTGCTCGAGCCACCGCACGGAGTGCAGAGAATAGATCTGCATTGTGAGAGGGGCTTGTAGTCGTGATCTCTCCCGATGCTAGCACAATTTCGAATTCGTCGACATTGTCACACGCGAACCCATAGCGGGCGGAGAAAAAGGACAGACCTCCACCTAGCGTCAAGCCACTGACACCCACGCCCAACGCGCGGCCACCAATTACAGTCAGGTTCAAGGGGTCGAGATACTGGTAAACATCAAGCCAACGGGTTCCAGGGCCAACTAAAGCGGATTTGGAATCGGTAGATAATGAGACAGAGACCATCTTCTCGAAATCAATGGTTATGCCTGCCTGTATGTTTGAGCCACCTGCAAAGGGAGTGTGGCCTCCGCCCTTGACGGTGAAAGGACATTGAGAGACGTCCGAGGCGCTACTTGGAGCCACTCGGCAGGCTGGGGAGACCTCACCCTGCTGAAGAGACCAATATTGCTGCTGCGATGCGTATTGAGGTGAGGTGGGGAGGAAAACGTTGTTCGGAAGGAATTCCAATAGCGATTTGCACTTTGCTGGGAGTTAGTAGCGCTCACCATGTTCCCAGCGAGACACGTGGTATTTACTCACTGCCAGCCTGCAATCACCTCTGGCCAATCTTGGCCAAACAAGGATTGATGATAAGAGGCAGATTGACCATTCTTTCCACATTATAGCCATGAATGCGCGAAAGATTCTAGAAATACAGCAGTCTAGACAGTGCTCAGCCTGACTTTCTGGGCTTTCTTTCCAAGAAATGGAAAGATTTTAGAACGTAGTATACACCTGCATACACATTCAGACGTTCTTTTACTCTAGTAAATGAGCTTTTGGTATGAATAAGAGGTATAAAAGATACTTAATTTTCTAATCATAAGTGACTATAACAGGTATATAATCAATACTATCAGGTATTAACAGGACAACTATACAATTGACGAATTTGTGTTTTGTTCTTTGTTTTCTCGTCTATCAGACGTAGAGTGCCTGATATGGATTTTGATCTGCTGTGATGGTGGGAGCGGTGATGATCATGTACCTAGGTCGGTACAACGTTTTTCCAGTCTTCTGAGCATCAAGATCCAACTTTTTAGCTGCCTCGGACGTCTTTCCCAACACACCAGAGAGCCAGATCCATAGAAGATACAACAACTTTCCACCCACTGTCACGGCCTCGGCTATATCGCTGTCATATTGACGCCACCGCTGTTCATACGGCGCTGGCACACACCAGTACCACCAGCACGTCCCGTGCAGCCCTAGTATTATTGTCATAGCAACAACTGCACTAGCCATGAACGCCGGAAACATGAGAACGGCAAAATCTGGCCTTAAACAGAAGTAATGCGGTATGCAACTGATATACAGCTGTCCCAATATGTCTAACAGCGATCTCTGAAGCCAGGGGAACCGGCCTAACGGCGTTGTATGGTCTTCAGAAAATCAGAGTCGACCTTTTGACATAAGGACTTTTGATGTCTCCTGCACTCACGCTCATTAGGAATTCTAGGGGCCACCAGAGCAATAGAGACCCGATTTGTTCTGTTGCTAGCAGATCATCCTTATTTAGACCTGGTCGCAGTCGGAGCATCAGCCCGATCAATTGGAAAACGGTCTTCAGATGTATCACGTTGGAAACACCCTGTGCCACCGCGCGCAAAGAGTCACAGATATGACTGCACAACAGTGAATACCGTGTGAATATCCGGATTGTGAAATCAATTTCTCCGGCCTTGACTCAGATGTGGCCGGTGAAGTGGAGATGGCCTTCCTTCAGGCGACATCCAGTTTGTTGCACTGAGCCATAACACCGTCATGGGTGCTGCGGGTTCATCGATTTTGAAGCAGAAGCGGCAATACTTCAGGGACATATCTAACTAAAGAAAAATGACAGATAGAACTCGTCCAGCCAATACATTTAGGCCCAGAACTGTTATTGGTCTTCAAATCCTAATGTTCTAGACTCATTGTTGGTCGGGCGTAATCGTGACCTTGACATCTTACGTTGCACGTCCCGCTAGTGCTTTGACAGCATCTTTACCAGTCGCCGCTATGAAAGGAATGTCACTGTTCGCTTCTACCCATATTGGCCGCAGATTTAAGTGCCATTACGGTGTCAGTGTCGATATCAGCTACCGAATCGGTTTCTGCATTAACTAGGTGAAATATGTAGATCAGAATTCGGTTCAACTTGAATAGACACTGGATCGGGGACATTATAATCGCCCATGTCCAGGAATGTAAAGAAGCGTTTAACTACTGTGACGTCTACATGACTCCAGCCGCTTCCTTTCTTATGCGATTCTTTCCGGTCTCCATTGACGAGTGTTTGGAGTGATGGAGAGTTACAAGCTCAGTTCGAAGGATTTGGACATGCGCCGTCAATGACCCTCTTTCTGTTCCAACGAAGAGCTTGACGACTGGTCCTGCCAGACACCTGATCAGCACCTTGTAAACTCGTGTTGGTTGACTTATTTCTTCGAGTATGAAAGGGTGCGGTGCCAACGGACCTGCCAAGTTCGTCCACCCGATTTGTGGAGACATATAAGTAGGGTCTCGATTAAGGAATCTGGAATCGATAGCAAGGATATCCAGTCAAAAAGGCAGGCTGAGGGCGAAAAGGATGAGTTCAACCGACAAGGTGCGAGTAGATGTGAAGTGGAACTCGAGATCTACCCTCGCATTTCCACAAGGTCCAGCGGGTTAGTAAATGCAAAATCAGAAGGTCCAACGTGTCATCGAAAGCCTCGGAGCGATTTCTCAATACTGGTCTTCTTTGACGGTGGGCCAGCTCTGTCGCTCATGGTGTAATGGAGTAAGGAGTTATATTGAGTGTTTGTCGTGTCCGTTTATCTACACCACTGTCTACTTTCCCAACTGGTGTCCATGGCTCTTGGGGGCGACGTCAGACACCTTAAGCTTGAGTGTCTTCCCGTTTGATCCTTAAATACACCAGCGGTCCTCTGGCTAGGCGTCGCCAAACTTCTCCGTGCGTATGCAAAAGTCAGATCCCCAGTGCGATTGAGGTAGCCGGTCCTGTCTTTTCGAAGACCGACATGTGCATTCGTCCTCCCGAGCCATATAGAGGGTCTTCTAAGCTCTGTACAAGCTAGCGGTGGCCACCGTTATATGCTACGCTCCGCGAGCATAAGTCCATTTTGCATTGCCTGACAGGGTCTCCCTCCTTCAGGCTGTTCATATTTTGTTAGGATGGCCCTGTGTATTGTACCACAGTCAGCAGCATCGTATGACCCCTCCCACCAATCAACCTTGTGTCTCCCCTTGTGATATCCTACGCAGGTGGCATGTCTGTACTCTTTCCAGTGTTTCCTATCCCTCGCAGTGAAGTGGTGCCAGCTCTCAAAGTTCAACAATGTCTCCATCGCGCTCGCGGAGTAGCGCCTGTGCTTGCAGCTTAACAACGTCTTTGACGGAACTCGTCATGTCCGTAAAATAATGCCTGTGCTCGTAGCTTAGCAACCTTCGAGTTCCGATTCAATCACACTTTGTACAAGGGTAGTCTTGACAGGATTTGAGACAGGATTCACTTCTTTTGTTTGTACAGCTTCCCGCCGCCCTGGTTTCCACGAACCTCAGCGCCGCTCAGGGGGGCATCACTTTGGCCGATGGGCTCCGGGCCATATTCGGGGGTAAGCTTGGGGTAGATTTTGTTGATCTTGGCCCAAAGTCTTCTCCGTAGCAATATGGACCGCATTCGGCATTCGCTCTACCATTTCTTACCATGTATCCAGACCATTACATAGACACAGATGGCCAACGTCTCTCAGAAGACATTGCATTGGCTCTACAACGTTTTGAGCAAGGTACACCTCCCAGCGGCCGGTGCAGATGACCTTCTAACTGTTTAACCCCAAGGAATATCGTGACCCGAATCGCGCCTATTCAGATCTTGCGCAGACATTGGAACGTTTCCCTACCATTTCTCCGCGAACAGATGTCTATAGTAGGCCTCAACTCACCTTGCTAGATCGCTGAGCCCCCAGGCTAACGGGGAAAAGCTTTCGAGAATGGGTCGTCCGCCCTCCTTGTACGTCTGTATGGCACCCTGCCGGTGTCCTTTCGGAACATGACATACCGCTTCCCTGTGGAGATCTGGATTCCACATACATACCCCCACGAGCCCCCAATCGCATACATTACGCCTACAAGCGAGATGCTTGTAAGGCCTGGAAGACACGTCAGTGGTGAGGGCAGGGTGTACCATCCGTACCTGGCGCATTGGGCTACAGCATGGGATGTGCGTCAGATTCTAAACCAAGTGCTAGAGCGGCGCATACTGATACAATCTTAGAGGTCGAATGTGGTTGAGCTTCTTTCAATACTCGGCGACGTCTTTTCGAAAGAGCCGCCGGTTATATGGAGACAACAGGTCGGCAGTATCCCACAGCAATCTCCAAGACCACCACCGCTACCTCCTCATCCTCATGGACTATCTCAGACATCTCATAATAGCGCTACGCAATCTACCTCCACAGCACAAAGTCCTCCACCACCGCCGCCACCTCCTCCACCTAAGCAACAAATGGGAGCAGATATCAATGGAGTACTAACACCAACTCCTTTAGGTCGATATGATGCGCCTCCTCCACTACCAGATTCTGCACGCTCGGCATCCACACAAACAAACCCAACCCTTCATGCTAGCCCCAAAACTTCTTCCTCTCAGTTTATGCCACAACGAAACAGTAGCTTGAGACAGTCCATGACACCTCTACAGTTCCAACAGCAGCAGAACTTCTCCCCACCGATGTCCTCTCAGGGTGTAAACAATGCCTCATTCTCAACACCCCCAGATGGAATCCCTCCCCAATCTGTTGTTTCTTTGACATCACCTTCAGAAACACGTCTTCTCTACCGGCAAAGTTCGACTTCACAATCAGAACAACCGCCTCAGAATATCCCTTACAGCCAACCTCAGTTTCAGCCCGCAGCACCTAATTTCCCATCTCATCCACAGCAAAATTCAGTGGTCACTACCCAGCATCAACGACAACCAGTGCATCCGAGGCCACCGCCTCAACCAAAGCCGCCACCGGTGAATCTGCTCGATTCGCCATTCGACATCAACCTACCAGTCTTGTCATCTGCAAACATTCCCGCACCACCTATTCCACCCAATCCCGAAAAAGATGCCCTCCTGTCCGCGCTTTCGCAATCCATCACCCAAGCACTGCATCAAGACATGTCGCAAAACGCGGCGTCCCTACCACTACTACAATCCCAAAACGAAGCTCTCAACAGCTCCCTGCGCACGCTAGAGTCAGAGATAACCCAACTCCAAGCCCTGCAAGGCACGCTAACCGGCAACATCACCATCCTCCAAAAATCGCTCCGAGAAGCCGATCAGTGCATCTCCTCGGCCCACGCACGCGCCCAACGAGGCGAAATCCCCAAGATCGACGACATGCTCACCGCGCCCACAGTGGTGGGGAAGCAGCTGTATGATGTCGTGTGTGACGAGCGAGGCATAGAGGCAGCGATATGGGCGCTGCAGGCTGCGTTGACGAGGGGGAGGATCGGTGTGGATGTTTGGGCCAGAAAGACGAGGGAGCTGAGTCGGGAGGGGTTCAAGAAGAAGGTTTTGAGGGAGAAGATTGCGAGGGGGATGGGGCTGGAGGTGTGAATTTATGTATTCTGTATGTATGCCGGCAGCAGGCTCCTTGGAGGAATCAGAGAGTCGATGTTCACAAGCATGCTCTTGTGCTGTTTCATCGTCGGTCTTCTTCGGAGTTGGGACTGCATCGGATCTGTAGATTCTAGAACGCTGAGATATTAGGGTTGAGGTTCCCGCCTTAGGATATACGACACAGATGTGGAGCGTTGGAGCGATGTAGCGATATTTTTTCTGACCCTGAGGCCCCTCTGACAAGAGGTGCAAGTCAAGACATCTCTACCCTGGCTTTCACAGCAGCAGCAGCAGCAGCAGCAGCAGCAGCAGGGGCCAGCTGGGCCTTGATGTGCGAGGGAGCCCATGGCAGTTTCAGTTTCGGAGAGCAATGCTTGATATTCAGTGTTAATGTCACTCATTATGAAGGACACGACGCAGATCAACGCATCCGATTCCAGTCCAGTCCAGTCAAGCGTAGGGAGTTGACTGTTTCTCAGAGTTATTCTATGTCTATCTTCATCCAAGTAATAATAGTATGGTATAGATAGATAGATAGGCAGATCAAACCACAAACTGCTAAAATTACACGCAGCGCTTTTCTCTTCGCTTCTCTTTACTTCTCTTCTCCATCGCACTTCCACACCAACGGTTCATTCACCGCATTCCAATTTCAACTCCAATTCCAATTCCAATTCCAACCGCCTCAAAAGCGTCCTTTCTTCCCCCATCCCAACCAGCTAACCACCTCACCGTCTCAAAAACTCCACAATCTCAAAACCCAACCTCCTCAACACGCGCCAGGCTCCACCCCCCTCCTCTCGCCTGCATTCGCGGCCCCCCCACCACCACCACCCACAGCACCCTTCCTGACGATCACGGCGCGCACATCGCCGGCTCCAAGCCTGACCTCGACTCCTCCTCCTCCACCGCTCAACCCGGCAGCGCTCCCGTTCCCGGACCCCACGCTCCCCGCCGCCGCGTTGGAACCGCTCCCGACGCTGGAAGCGGATCCGTAGTTCCCGCTGCCTCGGTCGTCTTGGATGACGATGGTGACGTCGGCGCCGACGCAGCCGCGCCAGAGTGCGGCGGCCCATTGCCAGTGGTCGATGGGCAGGTAGGAGTCGGTGATGGGCATGGTGAGCGAGGCGGTGTCGACGGTGGAGAGTTGGTAGCGGGGTAGGAGGGCTATGGGGAAGGTCTGGGACTGGGACTGGGCTTGGGCTTGGGTTTGGGGCTGGTTAGGAGGAGTATTTTGCTGGTGGGTGGGTGATGGTGAGGGAGGAGGAGGGGTTGGTGCGGCGGCTGTTGGGGGTGGTGGCGGTGGTGGTGGAGGGGAGGTGTTTAGGGCGTGATCGTTGATTGTGATTGGGCTTTTCAGGCTGAGTCGTTCGGTTTGCGTGATGGTTCGCGGGGAGACGGCTGAGGTTGGTGAGGAGCTGGAGGCCGCGTCCATTTCCATTCCATCGTCTTGGTTGTTCCTGTCCTTGTGTCTGCGCTCTTCGGCGCCACTATCAGCGTTGTGAGTTCTGATACCCGCCTTCGGTGCTGTCGTGACGAACTTGACCACCTCCTTACTCACCCAATGCCACTCACTGATCGTTTTGAGGTATCTTTGCTGTTGTGTTCCCACCATGTCGGCCTCGTCCTCGCCGCTTGCTTCGGCCATCACGCTACTGATATCTGGACCCAGAAATGCCCGGACGATGAACTCTTCACTCTCGTTCCTCAGAAACTCGGCAAGCCAATCAGTCACGACACGAACGTCTTCTTCTGAGCCTTCGATGGCAAGTATTGCTCCTCGAGTCTCCGAGTGAGAAGTCATGAGAGGTGATTTTGCCGTGGGAATGACACCTGGGTGGGGGAGTGGCGGCGCAGCCTTAGCGAGTAAGCGGAGTTTGTTGACTGCGGGTATCGACATGATCTGGGCCTCCGCGGTGGCTCCACTGCTCGTGCTTTTCGATCCGGTCGAGGCTGCCGAAGCTGCAGCAGAACTAGGCGTTCGCAGTGGTGCCAGCGTCAAATTGGGATCCCGTACATCAACCGAAGCATATCGCGGCTGCTGAGGGGGATAGTTGGATCGTTGTGCCTTGCTTTGAGCCACCGCTCTTTGGTGCACTGGATGCATGACTCCATCTGCTGGTCGAGGTAGTGATACTCTTCGTGGCGAATAAGGAGGTCCACCGGAATAGGCGGCGGTCGGACTGGTCAGATCTGCTCCTCGAGGTGGGACCATCACCCCGGGTCCATTGAAGCGTCTGCGCTTGGGATCTGGCGACATGGGCTGTTTGGCAAAGCGAGCTCGGTATTCTGCCTCTGACATGGATGGAGGCACACCACCAGCAAAGACTTCGCTAAATGGCCGAACGCGCGCCAGTGCGGACCCAGGTGGGGGTGGACTGGAGACCGTGTAAGGTACTTGACGGTGAAGATTTGCATGTGCTAGTGGATGGGGTCGCCGCGATGGCTGGCCCGCGACAGTGTTGACGGTAGAAGGTGAGCGGATCATGCCTGCGGAAGGACCTCCATTCGGGAACAGAGGCGTATTGGGCGTCACAGGTGGATTCATGGTTTTGCCGCCGCAGCGAAGACAATTCCCACTTGGTCCAGTTGAATTGATGGTAGATATAGTCTGCGGATTGCCGTTGCGTCCAAATCTTCGTGGTTGATAGCGGTAATCTGGGTACTGCTGTTGGTGCCGAAGCTTTTCCTCCTACGGGTTGAAATAGTCAGCACACAGTGGTACATGGTATCGATCGTGGTCAGACCTACTTCTGCAAGAGCTTTCCACTGGTTTTTGGTCTTTGTAGGAAGTGCTCTCCACTCCTCTCCAATAATCTTAGATATTTCAGGATTGGGAAGCCCTGGATGCTTTGCGACAACAGCGGCCTGGTGATGCTGGCGGTAAAGAATAAAGGCTATGCGAAGCATTAGCTAACATTCGCACAAAGAGCTGAGGACAACAAAGAGCCGAACAGCCGAATTAGGGAGCTGTCGCACTGACACAATGAGGAAGTCAAGAACATACCGTTCCTTGGCCTCGGAATCTTGGGGTCTGGCTGGCAGAGACAGAATTGATTAGTTGTTTCGGGATTTGAGTCGTGCGTGGTAGCTGGGGACGTTTCTCTTGCTTCCGGCTCGTCTGCCATCAATGATGCAGCACGTTTCCTTGTCACTGGCCCTGTTGCAAGCTCACCAGAGGCGAAGAGATCCTGAGAAGCGCGGAGTGGTATTGATGGGATTAGGTTGATTCTGTTATTAACTTGGTACGCAATGCTGGGGACTGTGCTTCTCCGATCTCTCGGGCTCTCAGGCAGATGCTTAGGGGAAAAGAGATGGTGCTGGAGAAGAGAAGAACTGCGTCTGGGTAGTAGATCATTTGCGTTGGCATTCAACAAAGCAGAAGGCGCAGGCAGAACTCGGTCCCAGGAAAGGGGATGGCCCGACATGGAAGCAGTCATAAGGGCCGAAAGAATAATGGGCAATGAAAGAATTCTTTGAGCTTCAATTCCTCTGGCAACGGCAAATGTAAGCTGGGCGAATGAAAACAGAGCAGCAAGGCAAGGAGAAGTGCTTTGTAGATACGTTCTTCATCTCCTTTTACTACCTCTGTCTGCTTCCTTTGTCTCTAGGTACCTCTAAAACATCGTGCAAACAATTGCAGTGATGTGATGCACTTCCAAGCGGGAACCGTAGGTGGTCTTTTCGTAGAGCTGCGTAATGACTCTGCTTTCTTTGTTCTTGCACCGGCCGCTTGCGGAAAGGTATCCATGGAGGAAAGCCAATCGCTGGTCAGCTGCAACAATGTGATGAGGAATGTGGGTCGAGACAAAGAACATTTCATTGCAATCCATCAGCGTCGGAGCTGTCGTACGGATACTATCGTATGTCCACTTGCCTTGACAACAAGAATTACTGTTAGCTTGACCTGTAGCTGTGCATGCTGCTCGAAGAGTAGACAAGGTATTCCCATGGCAAGTAGCCAAGGGTTGGCCATAGACTGATCTCCCTTAGCATGCTTCGCCTCGTGTCTCGGGAAGCCCAAAGGTAGAAGGGAAGTATCCGTGGATCACTCCCGTTAGGATGGCGGTCAGTGTCTTTAAACTAAACGGTCTTGGATGTGAAAGTGCAATCCAAGAAGACTGCAATTTAAGACAGAATTTTCGTGTCCTAAAAGAGGTCACTATACGGTAAGGATCTACTTGCAATTGTTGACAAGTCCAAACGCTGGTTTCGGTAAGACAGCGTATTGGCTCTGGTAAAACTCATTCGGCATTTGATACGAGATGGCAGCAGTGCACAAGAACAAAACTAATGGCCGATCACCACAAGAGACGGCAATTAGGAGACGTACCACTTTTGACATCGTCCTGCCCAGCAACGG
The DNA here is from genome assembly GCF_000464535.1 of Endocarpon pusillum Z07020. Taxonomy (NCBI): domain Eukaryota; kingdom Fungi; phylum Ascomycota; class Eurotiomycetes; order Verrucariales; family Verrucariaceae; genus Endocarpon; species Endocarpon pusillum. The sequence continues at coordinate 107,466 of NW_006916008.1, forward strand.
ATACATGGCTACATCATGGCCGCATAGCGGCATATTTTGAAATAGAAGCAGGTGACTTGGCGTTCATGTCTCGGGGAGTAATTTGCTCTTGACTCCTGAAACATCAAATAGATGAGATTTCGAATCATACTCTCAGCAGAATCAATTAAAGTTCTATCAGGTAGACCGGGAATAAGAGCCGCATACTTAATCCCCAACCAGGATGAGGTACTGTGGCATGTATACCATTTCCCCTTGTCCTTCATTATCTTGGATATCGAGGCACAAGGATGAAGCAAAATGCACGCATGCTCCTACGACCAGGGAACACCATTCGGACCCAGGCTTGCAATGATGGCTTGACTAGTGCTGTTGAACAAGATGGAAACCAGCTCCAAGTGAACTCCGCACGAGTCGGTGCATGCGTTCTGCTAGGTAGCAGAGCTCGAGCCTCCTAGAGCTAGAACGAACAGGGCATCACAAAGGTTGCTTACCATCCAATCTCTGGACTTCTCTCTGCCAATCTTCATAATATGGCTTCATTTCCCTTTCACAGTCCCTCTCGGGTGCCGCTCTGCAGCCATAGAAGTGAACCAATAGATCCCCATCTTGAAACAAGGCGTTGTGTGTTTGGAGTTGATCATTGTCTTTGCCCTGGGCAGGACGAACATCAACGCTATAACTATTCATGAGTCGTTGTGGTACCAGAGCCATCTTCGCTAGAATGGTGGGATGCCATTGCACAATATGCTCCTGCAAGGTAGTCATTAGCTGATCTGTAGAAGAAAAAGGTAGGTGGTTCGCACTAGAGCATGTCCTTCTGCTTTTTGAAAATTGTATGTACGATACAGCGGATTGAACCATGTATCAAGGAAGAATTTGGCCCATTCCCCTCTTCTCAAGATAAAGCTACCGTGGCCCAGATTTTCCGTGTCTTGCGTCAGAACAAGGTCCACTTTGTTGCCCTTCAAATGGCTGAAAGTATGTATGACAGAATCGGGAGGGACAACGGGTACATCTTTTCGCATAACAGATTCGAGTTTAGCAGGTGCAAGAACATGTTCCTCAAGCGAAAGAGAGGGTGACATGATTAGAGCGTAGGGTGAGAGGGAGAAGAAATGGGTGCTGTGCGGGTATTTCGTGAGGGCGTGGCGGAGAGCAGGAATCAGGGTCCATGAAGAGGGTGACGGTTCTGTGTAGCGGGTGTAGTTGGCAACGCTGGTAAAGAAGTTCTCGTAGCCTGAGATAGGTGGAGTTAACAACAGTACCGTGCCAGCCACTGAAGAGAATCACGCCGACCTTGACGCGCCGCATAGTCTTTGCGATTAGCTCTAATGTTTGTGATATATTCATCACTCATGTGCTGTTCGTCTAGGACTGTGACAATCACGACGGGTGGTGTACCAGGAGGTGCGGACTCCACCAATGCATCTGAGAAGGAAACGTAATGAAACAGTAGGTAGATTGTGAGGATGCCGCAGACAATATATCCAACAAGCCTCAACTGTTGCTGTCTAAAGTATGAAGTCTTGCGAGAGGCTCTGGCGTACGGAGGCGGTTGCGATGTCTTGCGAGGAGGAAGTGCAAAATGCATATTCACTCAGTCATGCTGCTATCTTGACTGCGATGCTCACCCTTTTAGTTGGTTAGTTGAACCTTTTTAGGTCTTCCGGTCTCTGGTACGGGCTCCTACTACTACTCTGCTGTAGCAGCCTTGGGCCGGAAGTCGAAGCCAAGACCTGAATTAGCCCATTTCTGCGCCAGGCTCACCCTGCAGTGAGTAGCCATCAGAATGATGCTGCCTGACTAACTACTAGTTAGTACCAGCAATGGCAGAGCACCTGGTCATCAAAAACGACTAGGCTCATAAGAAAAGTTCAATTCCACCTTTGTAACTTTTGTTTAGCTGCCTTTGTCTTTCTTGCACTATTTGTAACGCATGGAAACGCATGGTTATGCCATTGCCTTATGCGTTTCGTAAGAGACTAACAAATACTACTCCATGCTGGTAGGAAGAGCATCTTACGGAAGACCCCTTTTCCCAATATACTGGATCTTTTACCTGAGAATGGTCACAACTTAAATGAGCCTCTCATTGAGAAGAATGCCTGTCATTGAATGTGTAAACACAACTTGCCACATCCAAAAATGACTCTTTTCTAAGTTATCCCTTTCATTTGTAAGGGGGTACCTGAACTGATCTGCTGCTTCTAGAAGGGGCTGCTTCCAGAATTAAGTCCTGCGATCAAGCTTGCTTAGTGAATGGCGACCACACATATACTATCTCCACAAAATGCATCGCTTCAGACAAACGTTTAGATATCCGAAATTCCTGGTGTCTGGGGTATCTAAGCAGTCCGGAATTTGGAATAGCCAATGAGCAAAAAATCGCTAAATAGCGTACCTAAAGGATGTATTTGTTGCTATGTATATCAAGTAAACGCTAAGGTGGTTCGCTTATCAATTCGAGATAAGGCAAGTCCAGATACCTCACAGATCAGTCAGGCTGCTCTGAAGAGCCCCTACTGGGCCAGACTGATGTAGAAGTCGCTCGCTCGCTGAACCTCACGTTGGTCAACTTAAATCTCGAGATCAATCTAAATAAACATCTGCTTCCTTGAACAGAAAGGAGTAAGCAAAGTCGATGAATACTGGCAGAAAGATGACAACCGAAATAATCTGGCCAAAGCTCCAGTTGTTATCCAAGTTGACATCATTGACCGATCTTGCTAGACTGGCCTGAACGGTCCGGAAGCAAGAGATTGCCCAAATTTGTAGAGTCCCCCACAGAGCGAGATTGATGACTAATGCGGTTTTAACAGTATTTCTCGGAAGCCGTCGAAAAATTATGTTGGACAATTTCCGAATATATAATGTTTCCTTCTTTCCCTCGAAGAATGGCCCTACCAGTAATGCGAGGATCATCAACGAAATAAGGAGGGATCCGCCAATAGAAAAACAATCCATTACTCTCCGCTGGGAAGCCGACAGCTCTTCTGCTCCTCCGAAGCACATTTGGACAATGATTTCCCACTGACTTAGAGCAATCACGGCGTCTTCCGAGGAGCTGACCTGACCAGGGCCAAAGACCGCAATCATACGAGCGACAAAGGTATACATGAAGAGAACCCATGAGACACATATTGTACCCGACCGTAACGTTATGACGCCGTAGCCCTGTATGGACAAAGCATAGAAGCGTTGCTGGAAGCATTGTTAACAACGCCGCACACCAGGCTATCTCGACAGTGTAGCCACCAAGTCCTTAAGCACTGACGCCGAAGTCCTTCCTGGCTAGAAGGATCACGGACGCGAGTTGAATTGAGAACGTGAAGATGACAGCGGCATCTGCATAAGTGTGGAATGCTTGATGGATTGACCTGTTGAATCCCTTTTCTGATGATGGTTGTATGAATAGTACGCCAGTCGAAAGCAAAATGCCTAGATAAAGCTCCATGGCATATGCGATAATCACCTAGAGGCCATCAGCATTTTCTTTATATGGGAGGATGATCAACAAACCCCAACGCCAGATATATCCGGATTCCCGCTTCCCCACGGAGCCGAGCAGATCTCTTTTCTACATGGTGTTAAGGCTGTTAAATTGTTCGATGTCCAATTCTGCATCAGCTCCACATAGCTGGCAAAGCTGGTCCGCGAGGCGAAAAGTCCACAACGATCATCCATTCTTATCGTGCCAGATTACTAAAAGGAAAAAGTTAATACTGCTCGACTTGATCCTGAGCTTCTGTACTAGTAAGTCATTGAATCGTGGCTAACCTTTAATAAATACTGGGCCGCAAGACAAGGTATCTCGTTTAATGCGGGAGCCGTGGAGACTGGCTCACTTTCATGTGAAGTTAAACCAAAAAGCTATGGCCGGAATAGCTCTAGCTGAAATATATCATGAGATATACAGGCGTACTACGGCAGGAGGCATAAGTACTACGGTATCAGGCCGAATTTTTGCACCCCCCCCATGGTCAAAATATCTTACATACGCCTTTTTTACATACGTATCCCTGTCAGCATCCCTGTCGCTATTTTGCACGAATTTTGTTCATTCTGCAAATTCTGCAAATTCTACTCATTTTATTAATTCAATATGGATACTAATGAGTCTAATAGACCCTCTACTCCTCCTCATTCCTCTCATCCTACTCGAGATCAACGTTTACAAATCCAAACTCTACACAACGCAGGCTATACGTACAACGAAATTCTTCAGCAGTTGCCCAATCTTACTCGATATCAAATCAAATATGCTATTCGCAATCGATTAACACCTAAAAAGCACACTGGGCGACATTCAGTTGCAACTCGCAATCGCGCTGGAGGGATACTGCTCTACTTCCTTCCGCTCTTGCTATGAAGATCAATATTGGATGGTATGCCATTCGAAATGCTCTACGAAGAGCAGGCTTTGCGCGTTGAGTTGCTCGCTGTAAACCTCCTATTTCTGAAAAGACTCGAAAAGCACGTTTTCAATGGGCCTCTGAGCATGCGAATTGGACGTATGAACAATGGAAAAAGATACTATGGAGTGCGAAGAGTGGGATCCTACGTGTATTATTGAACGTCATCAACGACGTAAAGGATGGATGTTTTGGGGTTGTTTCAATGGTGATAGAAAAGGTCCTGGTATCTTTTGGGAGAAAGAATGGGGTACTATCAAAGAAACAACATATCGAGAGCATATCGTACCTTTTATTGAGAATTGGATACGAACAAATAGCAGCGAAGGATTGATATTTATGCAAGATGCTGCACCTGCTCATGCTGCTAAGGGTACTATTCGAGATCTTCGTCAACGTGGCATATCTTGTATCCAATGGCCTGCATATTCGCCTGATTTGAATCCAATTGAGATGGTATGGAATTGGATGAAGGATTGGATACAAGAGCGCTATGGAGATACTCTGCATAAGTACGATGAGCTACGAACAGCTATTAATGCTGCATGGGATGCTGTACCCCCTGAATATCTCAAGGAGTTGCTTGAGTCAATGCAGGAGAGATGTCAAGCAGTTTTGGATGCCAATGGAAAACAAACTCGATTTTAGAGACTAGTCTTAATTGGGCGATTTTGTGTACATCTATACTTAATTCTGCATAGTAGGTTTTGTACGAATACTAGCGTTTTCGACCAGGGGGGGTGCAAAAATTCGGCCTGTAGCCGTAGTATTGTTAGCTTCAAGCTAGAAATTTTGTATTTAACACAGCCTTAATACAAATGCACTTTACTGTAACCATATTAGTCTGCAGAGTTCTCAGAACAAAGCCAATCATCAGGATTAGTGAGGGTTGACACTTACAATGGCTCCGGAGGACTCTGGACTCTTGTATTGAAACTAGCTCTAACCAGCTCACGCTAACAATACTTATGCCTCCTACTGTAGTAGTTGATTAACTTACACAACACGCTAACTACGCAACACTGCCTGACTTGGAACGCTAAGAAGCTTTACCAGCTTGAATCAGTCGAAATTTGTTGCGCAAGTAGGTGTGTTGCATAAGCCAATCAGTTAAGTCAGCAGTATATCACCGTAAATACAGAAAAGGGATACATCAACCACTCCGCCAAAAGGACAGCGCTTGTGGGTTTCGAACCACACTTAATTGATGTACCCCTCACTGACTAATACGGCGTTGCCCAGGTCCCTCAGGCAGGCTTAGTGGACACAGCCACACACGCCATGCTCGAAATGGGCTAGTCGTTGACGATGCAGATATGGTCTCACACGCCTCTACTCAGTAGTTAGTAGTTAGCTGCGCCATAAGCCATGGCTGAGGGACTGAGGCAAACACGGCGACGAGGCCACCCCTATCGAGGAGCAATTCAAGAAGCTACATTAATTAATTGTTATCTCAAGACAATCACCAACGTAGGATTGATCGACCTGTCTTGACAGGCTCAACCATGGAGTATGTTTGTTCACAGTTGCTGTCGTTCTCACTATACATGATCCTTCTGCTTTCGACACACATGGTCAATTCACAAGCCATTGATATCACCTCCTCCTCGTCAAGTGTGTTCTCCGACTCAACTTTAATTTTGTCAGTCTCCTCCCCGACCGAGTCTACCTTCATGACGTCCTTTACAACTGTGACGAGCAACACCACCACCTCCACCACCACACTGTCCGATTCTAACTTTCCAACCCCCGCGACGTCCGATTCTAACCTTCCACCCCCCGCGACGTCCGACTCTAACCTTCCCACGGTCGTAACTTCCGACTCTAACTTTCCAACCCCCGCGACGTCCGGTGGGCAATCACCCACGGTTTCTGCTCAACCTACCGGCCGAGGTGTTTCTGGTAAGGGCCTTTATATCACTTGCTTGACTTCAGTGATCTGTTGCACTCTTTTACAATTGTTAAAGCTCAACTAACATACGTTTGTAACAATCAACAGATCTTACGATAGCCGGAAAGGCTGGTATTGGTGTTGCGGTCGGACTTGCTGGCACCCTTGTGATATCTAGGTATGAATGTGCAGCGCTACATTGACCCTCCTCGTCATTACAGCTAATAGATCGTTACTACAAGCTTCATATACCAGACCAAAAAGTGCAGAGGTCGACAACAACTCCATACACAGAAATACGAAATAGTGGCCAATCCACTCACTGTTCGCAGACAGGGAAAGCGGTCCGATGGAATCCTGCAAACCAGTCGACCGCACCATCCTGATTAAGCCTACAATGGAACAAAACTTTGCCGCCGGTGCTGTTGGCATGAGGTTCTAGGTACTGATTTTATAGCTCATCGAGGGCACAACAAAGGCATAGGCGGATGGATTAGGCCATCCGCCGGTACAAATAATATATTCGTAACCTGTATCAATCTGCTCTTCAGTCAACGTGTAGCTCTTCAATGGCCGAAATCAACAGGTTCTGAGCTGTTGAACTGTTTGAGTGCCGTTTGACCATGGGTTTCATATACGTTTTGTTACAGATCTAATACGCGTTTCCCATAAGATTAGCATGTATTTTTGGTATCTGCGTTTCGCGCTAGCAGCATCTGTACGTATAAATACGCACTCTGCGCACTCATTTAGATAGAACAACTTGCTATTTCAACTCACTTCCACAGTGGTAGCAACGCTCAACATGATCTCTCGGCCCTGACTAATGTTCTTCTTGACAATATGTCGAACTATATGAGCGCTGATTGGTTGGAATTTCTACGCGAAGCCCTTGCATTTCGGCTGCGCTTGATTAGTCTATTTGGCCTGCATTTCGCTGTGCCCTACAGCCGATTTGTACGTATATCTACGCACGTTTCCCCCCCTCTAGCTAGATAAAACAACTTGCTTTCTACGTATCTCCTGCAGATTGTCACACATAATACAACAATCTAACAACTCGTCTTGATGCACGCTAGCAGCGGTACTACGGTGGGTAGGTTCGTTTCATCTATCCTCCAAGATCTGATGCAAATCAGCGATCATTTCCCTTGGTTGATAAAACCCTCTCATACGGCCACGGTCATCTACCTGCTCGTTACGGTATAAGGCTAGTGCCTAACCAGGAATACCGTGATTTTGCACTAGATTGGAGGGTACCCGTAGCGGCAGGGTCTGATATTACCATACAAGCATGGAAAGGCTCCGCGCACCTAGATCTACACAACTGGTTCCATTGATGCTGTTTGCGGACTTTGTCGCAAAAGCAATTAGAGGGATAAGTATCTATCCAGTGCATGAGAACACCTTCTGAAACGTTCGCTAGTTAGTGGTCAGACTTCTGAAGGGGCATTTGTAGTAGCACAGCTTATGGAGCTAAGATTACTAACAAGTATGATTGGAAGCGGAAATACTCGAGTAGGCTTGGTCTTTTATGCATTCACAGCACCTAAAGAAAAAGGCCCTGACGATCTTTGATATTGGCACCCGCCATTATATTGAAGGTACTGGCATGTACGGAGTAGTCTATTTGCAAAAAGCTATCTATCGCAACAGCGTATTCTAAGAATCCTTTCTGCCACGAAAGATGTCCCAAGCATACGCCTTTCACATGCGCAGTTGGAATGTCACTGAAAGAAGTGAACACCTCAGTTCAAGATATGCAAAGACCCGTCACGCAAAGACTGAGTCCTCTGGGCTACCAAATTCCTGGTAACATCGTGAACCTCTTCCTTTTGTACTTATCTCCAAACTCTTTCCTATAATTTCTCTCCTTCTTTTTCGCCCATGACATCATTTGTGCTGTGGACACAATCGTAAATAGTAAAACACTGGAACTGAGCCCGCTGACAAGGTACATGCCAATCCATGAAATGACCTCGAACATGTAATTTGGACATGTCACGATGTTGAATCCAAGGCCATGAGGAATACCTCTCTCCCTTCCACCAGAGCTACGTAGGCCACGTAGTACTAGATGCGCATAGAGATTGCCCAGCTCCCCGATTGTGTAGGCAAGAAGGCCTCCGTAGAGCAGCAGTGTATTCGGCTCTTTCGCGGTTGTTGAGTTAGGTGCGTATATCCAAGCAGCAATATTAAGACCGGCCAACACCCAGTAGTGGAAGCTGTTCTTGAAGATATTCCTTGCCGGCATCGTACTTGCGGAAAAGCGGTGGACGAAAAGTGTTTCCAATTCTCTTTTTAAGAAGTGGGCACAAATCAGGATGCATGATAGCTCCTGTAGGTATGAACCCTGGTTGGGGGCGGTGCGATAAAGGTACGGACGAAGCAGGTAGACAAGCGGGTGGATCAAAAGTGGACCAAAGTACTCGACGACAAAGACCGTTCGCCAGGCAATCTGTGGGCCCAAGTCCTTCACGTACACTGTACTCTGATCCCGAAGCCCCGTCGAATTGATAGATATATCCGTCGAGTTGGCGACCACACTGCCATCACTGCCTCTCGTGATCCTGAGCTGGTGAATCGACAATCGCGATGATTGGGCGATTTTGTTGTAGAGATCTGCGGTGGGTGCGTCACTGGTAACGCTGAGCTGCTCAGGCAGATTTCGAATGGGGTTTCCTTTCTTTTGAGTCAGTATTGCTCCTGGCAAAGCGGGTTCTCATGCTACCTCGAGGTCGCAAAAGTATTGTAATGGATTCCAAGCCCATGGTGCCTGTCACTCCAGGATAATTTCGGTTTGGAATACAACAGGCTACGTTACAACGGACACCAGGTGAGACTAGCCCGTTTGCAGACTGTGTCCAAATCAAATTGGTGGTTGAGGTTTGCGCTAATCCGATGATGAGATGATATTATAGTAGTATCGCCTTACAATGCTCTGAGACCGTGTACGCACGTACGTAGTAAGGGGGACCAGGTTGCGGGCTTCCGGGCCAGAGCCGAGGCTCAAGGCATGTAATGAACTTCAACTTAGTAGCAGGAGAAGGCCCTCTGAAAACTATGCTTAAATTATCATCTATGTGTGCTTAGTTTTCAGTCTAACCGTGATATAATCTAGTTTACATAAAATTGTGCAGCTAGACATCTGAAATCTAATAGAATTATATTATTTTAGTCGTCATTTTGAGAAAATGACAGTCAAATTATGGCTAAGTTATGGTCATTTGAGTTTCCTGACGATCCTTAGAATAATAAAACGTGCGCTAAATCACTACGTAGGAAGGACAAATACTGCGTCATTTTCAGAGCCCTTGTCCCGGTAAGTTTTAGTGACACTCTTGGCATGTTACAGGTCAACAAAAATAACGAAAAAGATAAGCAAAAGTGACACGCGGTTACATACCAGCTGATCTGTCAGTGTATGTCATGCCAGGGGCAAACACCGATCAAGTTGTTTACATACTACTACTGCTAGGGCTCAGGCCCAGGCCAGGTCCACTTGATGTCTTTGCTCCTGGCGCCATTGACTCACCTTCTTATGTCCAGCTCAACACGTAAAGAGGTTTCTGTCAGTACATGAACTCCCGATTTAGACCTGCACGCACCTTTCTTACAAGCAATTCTCAGACAATTCTATCAAAGGGTAGCAATATCGTTGCAGGCCTGAAATGTAGCCGGTAGGTTATAGCGCTATTCTCACTTTTACAGGTCAAGGCCATCACATCATTTCAATCTGAAGAACCCTTCCTGGATCTTTGGTTTTCACGATCATGAGAGTAGCATGATCAAAAGCTGCCGCTGAAAGAGCTCTTACAGCATGCCTAAAAAGGTGGGCTTATAAGTACTAAGTTATAGGAATGGTTATGAGCACCACCCTCTTGGTGGGACTAACTTGCTTTAACAACCTGCCTACGAAATAGATACTAAATCTTAAAGTAGCTACCAATCACAATACGACGTGACATCTTCCAGCTCTTCGACCTCTGGGAAGGCGATCCAATTTCCTAGCTGTTCTGGTGGAATCAATGGCAATAGACGGCGTTCATATTGGATTACTACGGCTTTCGACTTGCTGCTCAGGCCACCTTTTGCCAGTAAGAGTTCTTCTTCTAAATATCCCCAAGGCATCGCACATAGCACCTGCTACTCGTCTAGGAAAGAAACTATATTGCTCTGTACTCCCGAAGTCAGAGCTATGGAGCTTGGGAACTGGATGAGCGAGAAGAAGAGGTAAAAGAACCAATATTTCTAATCTATATGTTGATCCCTAGCTCATCAATCGGTCTTCCAGCGTTCATTATATTGCAGGGCATTCAGGGAGGCTCCTTCCTATTCATTCAATTTCACAGCACGTAATATCATGGGATCCGCATACATCCTTGGATATCCGATTACCTCCTTCTCGAACCCTACTGCCGCTCAATTTTGACTATCCACGTCATTATTCCGGTCGCAAATCATTCACCCTATGATCCGCTTATATCCATTCCTTATTCTTAACCCTATAAAGAAGGCCATCAGGCTGCTGAACCCCACCCCATAAAACCACTTCATCTTACAGTCAAATTGTTTCGCTCACTAACAATCGGATCCACGAACGATTAAAGTCGTGCATCAAGACCTAATCCTGGAACAAAGTCACAATGGCCGCGCCGATAAGCAGCAGTATTCCTAGCAGAGCGGATATTGAGAGTGCTCTAGCACAGATTAGCAGTGCTCTACACGCCTCATTCCGTCCACTTCCCAGTCAGACAGGTGATAATACCTATCTGCCAGATAAGACAGCAAAAGCAAGTGTGCTCTCCGGTGTGAAACATCTCAGTGTTCGCAATATGCACACTTTGAAAGATATGCTTCTAGAGGGCTTGGAAGGTGGTCTTGTCGACGACAGGACGTACATTATGGAAAGGGTAATTCAACTGGCTGCGGAACTACCCCTCGAATCAAAGGCTGGTATTGGCTTGACAAATGGCTTTTTGACAAAGTTGTGGAATGACTTAGGCCATCCTCCAATCTCTGGCCTTGGGCCCGACCAGCAGTATCGCAACGCAGACGGATCGAACAATAACCTCTTGTATCCCCGTCTTGGAGCTGCAGGCAGTCCATACGCACGTACTGTGCGCCCTGAAACAATGCAGCCTATTGGCCTGCCGGATCCCGGTGTCGTGTTCGACAGCGTGATGGCAAGGAAATCCTTCAAGCCTCACCCTAACAAGATCTCAAGCGTACTATTCCACCTGGCCTCGATCATTATCCACGACCTCTTCAAGACTAGTCACAAAGACCCCAGCAGTACTAACACATCATCCTATCTGGACCTTGCTCCGCTCTACGGTAGTAACCAAGAAGAACAGAACCTAATGCGAACGTTCAAGGATGGCAAAATTAAACCCGACACCTTCTCGGAGAAACGGCTTCATGGCTTCCCGCCTGGAGTAGGTGTTTTGGTTATAATGTTCAACAGATTTCACAATTATACAGTGGAACAACTAGCACTGATCAACGAGAATGGACGTTTCACCAAGCCAATAGACTCTTCAAAAGAGGACGAATGGGCTAGGTATGACGACAACCTCTTTCAAACAGGCAGACTGATTACGTGTGGCCTTTACGTAAACATCATCCTCAAGGTATGACACATATCCGTATATGAATGATCTAACTTGTGTTTAAGGACTATGTGAGAACCATACTTAATCTCAACCGCACCGCCAGTTCTTGGAGCCTTGATCCACGCTCTAAAAATGGCAAAAGCCTTCTCAATGGCGGCGCTGCAGAAGCAGTGGGTAATCAAGTCTCTGCAGAATTTAATCTTGTCTACCGATGGCACTCGTGCCTTTCGCAGCGCGACGAGAAGTGGTCCGAAGACCTTTTCGGCCAAATGTTTCCCGGCAAAGACTCTGCGCAGGTGAGTACGGACGACTTCATTAGGGTCATGGGTGAGTGGGAGCGGAAATTACCACGAGACCCTATCGAACGACCTTTCGCCAAATTGCAACGGTGCTCCAACGGTAGATATAAGGATGAAGATCTTGCTGCCATCTTTGTGGAGGGTGTGGATGACTGCGCCGGCGCTTTCGGGGCGAACCACGTCCCCACGGTTCTTCGAGCTGTTGAGGTCCTGGGCATTCAGCAAGCTAGATCCTGGAATCTTGCTAGCTTGAACGAATTCCGACGGCATTTCAACTTGGCGCCTCACAAGACTTTCGAGGAGATCAATCCGGATCCAGTGGTGGCAGAACAACTGAAAAGATTGTATGATCATCCCAACGCTGTCGAGATCTATCCTGGGGTTGTCGTCGAAGAAGCCAAGGAACCAGTCAAACCAGGCAGTGGACTGTGTACTACTTACACCATATCGAGAGCAATATTGTCCGATGCTGTGGCTCTTGTCAGAGGCGATCGTTTCTACACAATCGACTACACTCCAAAGCAGCTGACTAACTTTGGCTTCTCACTTGTGGATTACGACCTCAATGTGGACTTCGGGTGCGTTTTCTATAAACTGATTCTGCGGGCACTGCCACGCAGTTTCCGTCAAGACTCGATCTATGCCCATTATCCACTGGTCATACCTGCCGAAAACCACGACATTCTCTCGGACCTAGGTCAAGTGGGGGACTACTCGTTCGACAAGCCTGCATCCACACCGGATTTGGTTATTGTCTCTTCATATCCTACGTGCAGATCAATTCTAGAGAACAATACTGACTTCAAAGTTGTTTGGGGTGAAGCAATCGAATTCTTGATGCACGACGCTGTTGCCGGAAAATCTTATGGTTCAGATTACATGCTTTCGGGTGATTGCCCAAGAAATGCTCGTTCTCGAAACCTGATGGAATCCGCCATGTACCCAATGAACTGGGAACAGGACCTAAGCAAATTTTTTGAGCAAATCACGCTGAAGTTGTTGCATCGAAATGCTTACAAAATCGCCAACGAAAATCAGGTTGATATTGTCAGAGACATCTCGAATCTTGCACAGGTCCATTTTGCGTCCATCATGTTCTCATTGCCTCTGAAGACCGACGAGAACCCCCGGGGTCTTTTCGCAGAAACAGAACTATATCTGCTTATTGCAGTCATGTTCGCGAGCGTCTTCTACGACGTAGACCCTGCGAATTCATTTCCGCTAAAACGAGCGGCAAGGAGCGCTGCGCAAAAGCTCGGAAAGCTCATGGAAGTGAAAGTACGTTTCATCGAGAAAGCAGGTTTTCTTCAAAACCTGCTCGAATCATTCTACCGCCATAACTCCTTGTCAGACTACGGCACTCGCATGATTCAACGTCTTTTGGCTAGTGGCATTCCTGCAAAGGAGTTAGCTTGGACCCATATTCTACCTACGGTAGGCGCTATAGTCGCAAATCAGTCTCAACTGTTTTGTCAGTGTCTCGACTATTATCTCTCGGATGAAGGCAGTATGCTCCTGCCAGAGATCAACAGGCTATCTAAGGTGAACACGGTGGAAGCCGATGATCTCCTACTCCACTAGTAAGCAGCCAAGAACTTGTTTTAAATTGTACAATCTCTAACGACGACCAGCTTCATGGAAGGCTCCAGGATGAGATCTACTGCCGGTCTATCTCGCGAAGCTACAAGCTCGACAGAGATTCTAGATGGAAACACGAGGGTCCAAATCGAGAAGGGTCAGCGCGTGTTGTGTAGCCTGGTAAGCCTCATCGTATTATTTTGTCTTCGTGTCTTATTCCTTTCAGGTTGGGGCTTCCATGGATCCGGCCATCTTCTCCAATCCTCATGAGGTTGTGTTGGATCGCGATCTGAACCTCTACATTCACTATGGAATTGGACCTCATCAGTGCCTAGGTTATGGTCTGAGCAAGGTCGCAATGACCGCAATGCTGAAGACAATCGGTCAACTTGACAACCTGCGGCGAGCTCCTGGTCCGCAAGGCGAGACCAAGAAGGTTGCTAGTCCACACGGCTTTACCAAGTACATGACCGCGGATCAAAGTAGTTACGTCCCTTTTCCAGCAACGATGAAGGTTAGGTGGGACGGAGAGCTGCCGCCTCTGGCGAAGTAGGAAGTGATGAAGACAAGGGCGAAGGAGGGTTGACGCAGCTGCTCAGCAGGGGTTTGAGATCATGCTTTCTTTATGCGGGAGTTCGGCAAGGAGCACCTTGGATGTTGAGAGACAGGCTGGCTTTGGTATTCACTTTTGGCATATGACAGAATCTCACACTCCAATAAGTAGCTTCATCAACTAAACTTTTGTCCTTACTCCTGTGCCCTCCGAAGGATGTAGTAGCTTATTTTTGGTCCCTGTAGTGTTCTCACGTAGATGGCAGAATAAGGTGTTCGAAACTGTAGCCGGAAGCCTGTGACGTGACACTGAATTTTGGTAAGTAGGCTGCGGAACGCGATTTTGCGATTACATATTACCTTCACCTTGAACTTGCGTGAAAGCTTGTCACCGATCACTGACAATAGCTGATGAACTTGCAAAAGATGCAATACATTCACAAACATTTACCCGCATTAAAATAAGACTCAAGTATTACATCTACCTGTTACTGGCCAGAGACCACAACCCAAACGATAAACTCTCATCCGCTTCACCGCTGAGAACGATCTCACCTGTATTGGAATAATTCCAGAGCCTTCCGTGAGTTCGCAAGTCTAGTTCATTGTTTCTGTACATCATTAAGAAACTACCTCTTCAACAACGGGCAGCTGCTGTGTTGCTCCCAGCTCCCTATCTTTGACACTTAACCAAGACCTCATTACCATAACTAAACTTCTCACCTCGGCTCTCCTCTGACTTACAATCACAGGTATTCAGCCATCCCATGATCAAACCACACGCGACTTTCCTTCGTGATGGGGAAGATCAAGAAGGCGGCGAGTCCGAAGCATGAGGCTACCATCGTAAGCCATAACCACTCTCCAACGTATTGGATATATCATACTGACCCCTTTCACCTTTGAAGTCGCCCGCTTTATTAGATTTTGTTCAGAAAGCGGCCAGCGTCCCGTTGATCGAGCTACCCTCACATCTCGACTCATTCCCTAGGCGATGGGACTTCCCACGAGGCGATCTGTACCACTGGATAGTCCCTCTGAACCGCTTCGACGAGATCTTAGAGAATTTCATTGCACTCTACGGATTAGGAGCTGGGCCTCAAACCAAGAAATTCGGGAACACTCTGCTGCGCGAAGAAAACCAAGATGCTGAGGCTGAAGCAAGATTGAGAAAACTTAGGTTTAATGAAGATGGAGACAGGAGGCTGGTGGAGTCTGTTCTGGATTTCTCAAGGTTGCTACTGGAGAAATGCGGCAATCGAAGTCTCTACAACTCTGGAGAACGGCTTGATGCTCTTTTGAACACGACCTCCCTGTCCTTGCTGCACAGCACGCTGCGCTTAGCCTTGTGCCTCGCACAGAGATATCATGCTCGACACCGGTCTAGTCATTTCCACCCTGCGTCACTATCAGCCCACTATGGTCTTAACCTTGATCGTATTCAAAGTCTTGCGGCCCCAATCTCACAATCTTTGATGCCATCAAGAAAATCTGCACCTAGCTCTCCAGTGAAGAATTCAAAAGGCAGGGAGAAGCATGGTCAGCTCCAGGAGGCTCCAAATCCGAATGACCTTGCATCTCTTAGCAGGGCTCCATCACCTGCAAATGGAGAGGCTGCCTTGCAACGCTCAGATACAGCTTACCGTGGCAGAGATGGCTGGGAAGATTGGGCACGAATTCAGGTGCTCTTTCAGCCAGATGTATCGATGGAAACAAACGGAGGTGCAGCTACAAGAAGCACTGATCTAAGAGATCAGACCGACCAACCAGCGCCAGGTCCACATCGGAGACAGTCAACAAACCAAGGGTCAAAACTCAATCGAGTTACATTGTCTGATGACTCTCCCACTGGAGCCAGTCCATCCACATCAACTCAAGCCAACACAAACTCTCTCCCTCCTCAAAAATTTGAGCCCTCGCTATCAATGCTGTTATCTTCCCCCATCGAAGATATTCTCGAATCAGGCCTCTCCATTGTACCAAGGTCGTCCTACTATGAGCTTCTGCACAAGCTCCGAGTAGCTTACGCCCTTCTTGGGGCCGTCGAAAGTCGTCGAGAGCTTCTTGCCGTCCGCATTCTTGCGGTGTCAAATTTAGCTTACATATCCTCTGACTCTACCTTTCAACAACGATTCCTGACGCATGACCGAGAGCAGCCAAAACGGCAGCAGTTTGCGTATCAGTTAGCGGATTTGCTCCACTTAGGATCCAGAGAACCTGAAAATGTTCCACTGCACCTGCAGACTAGTGCGATCAATGGGCTTCGAGCGCTGACCAAGCAAAAAAGTGCCGCGCCTGATGTAACCGCTGCTCTCAATGTTAGTGCGAACCATGGCATACTGCTGTTCGTTGTTCAAAAGGCCCTGCAAGATGTCGTTGTCGACTCCGACATCTCAAACAATGCTGATGGCGATGAGGGGAGAGAGTCTTTGTTTTCTCTACTACACGCCATACTTCTCTCCAGTAGTCCTCCGAGTCGATCTGGTGAAGTCTTCGCATCTCCTCAATTGATCTCGTCGTACGTTCATCTCTTGACGTTGCGTACGCGGAAAGCCCAGAGGATCTATACTGAGGTCTTGCACTTCTTCGATGCGTTCTTTCACCATATCAAAGATGGCCTCGCTATTCTCTCAAACAACAAAGCCTTTGAAGCTGTCATCGACCTTTTAAATCATCAAGCCATAGATGCGCTAAACAGTGCCAAAAAAGGGACAGGCTTTCCAGCTGAATTCCGGACACCATCGATTGACTACCATGTGCCATACACACATCAACAAACCATTCGCTCCATCTTACCATTCATCCACGGCGTCATAACGCAGCAAGGAGCTCAAGCGGACAGGATACTGCGAAGTCTGATTGACTCTCAGGCCCTTTTGACAGCGTTTCGTGTGGTAGTCGAGAACGGCTCATTGTTTGGTGCTCATATATGGAGTGAAGTGGTTAAGGTGATGAGCACTTTTCTCAACAATGAACCTACAAGTTACACGATTATCGCAGAAGCAGGTCTGAGCAGAGGTTTCCTGGAGTCGATTGTCCTTCGTTCATTGAGGGGAGTGGATAAGCTCGAGCTGCCTGCTGTCCCTCAGGACAATCCACCTGATCCCCCAACGTCAGAAAGCGGTGCATCGAACAATCAGACGCATGTCCATGATAAGCTTCTCAAGGGCGATGCCGCAAGTGGGGATGTTTCTTGCATTCCTAAGAATAGCCCTCAAGGCATCCTCCCTGCGGCAGAAGTCATCGCCAATACATCCCAAGCATTTAGCGCTATTTGCCTTACTGCTGCCGGTTCGTATTTCTTCCGATCATCTGGTGCCTTGGAGAAATTCTTTGAGATATTCGAAAGTCCCGCCCACATAAAAGTCATGAAGGACTCAAGCTTTTTGCAGATTCTCGGCAACTCTTTTGATGAACTTGTCCGACACCATCCGACATTGAAGCCAGCAGTCATGAGCGCAGTCATTGTGATGGTAGCACGGATCCGATATCTGTGCAAATCGAAGGCGTGGGAAATCGGTGCTGGAGCAAAGCTATGGTCTGGGAGTACAGAAGGCAACCTCAAAGTAGCTGGCGGCAGCGATACACTTGTCAAAGAAGTCGTGTCTAGCTTTCAGAAGCCTGATAGCCCAGAGGACGAACCATTCTACATGCAGTTGCCCAACGGGAAAAGACTGCTGGCAGCAACAAATATCACAGGAACCCCCCCCGATCAGCCTGGAGCAAGCGATACCGACAAGGAGGGATTGACAGTTTCAGACTATCTCACCCCAGTTACATCATTTCTCGTTGGTCTTTTTGAGAACCCTTCTCTTTGTACCGCATTCATGGATGCTGGTGGAGTTGGACTCGTTCTCGACCTGGCCACACTCCAAAGTCTGCCGTTTGATATTTCTCCTTCGACGTATTGCTCAGGAGTATCCCATGAGCTTGCCCAAGTTGTCCACATGATGGCTGAGACAAAACCGCATCTTGTTCTTCCTCCTTTGCTTGATCGGATATTGACAACATCTCAAAACCTCGAACCATTCGCAGCTACAAAAGCTAGTGACTCAACATGTTATGTTGATCCGCTTGTTACCGTGTCTGATCACCCGGCTGAGGCTGCCCCAGGATCACTTCGTGAAGGCGGCACTACTTTTGCTAAGAACATGGTAGTACTGCAACTCTTGGTCAATATCTTGTCAGAAGTCTTCTCTTCCCCAATGTATCATGCGCGAAACCGAGAGCAGCCAGCGCCGTTTTCGCAGGTCAACCTGGCAGATATGTACGTTGATGTATGTCAGCGACTTGGTGGTCTGTCTGCCGCGTGCTACCGCGAAAGCAAAGCCTTGGAGAGAAGAGTACCACAACCATGGAAAGACGCTACCAAGCCGAACGAGCCTGCGCAACAGACTGAGGACGAGCACAGCGAGTCACATGAACCAGAGGATACAAGCGGATCTCCAAGACCTGGATCTGTCGTTCGCACGTCACATGGAATCAATGGGACAGAAGCTCCTATAACATCCCCAGGATTAGACTTGAAAGGGAACGAGCAGTCCGCCGCTTTTAAGAACCTGAAAGTTATCCGTCGTTTGTTGTCTCAGCTACCTCAGTCAATCACCCATTTTTTCAGTCAGCTTGGACATGGTCTCATTGGGAGAAAACGATTGGACGCGTATCAAAAAGAAGTTACTGTTATGGTTGGTAATTCAATCGCGGGCGCTCTTATCCATCAGCTCAACCCACCCTTTGCTAAGAATCTTACGTCTACGTCACCAGATAGCCTGTCTCCTGACCTGTGTTTCCCCTATTTTGTGGAGGTACTGAAGAGTTGCAGCAACGTCTTGTTCGACCTTAATACCACACCGGACCATGCACATTGCTTGACTGTAGTGGCTTTACCGTTCAAAGCTCAAGGAGGTATGACTGTGCTCAAGCGACTCGGCGAATGGTTCTATCAAGATCTCAAGTCCTGTCAAGTATCTTCGGATAATGTTGAGACCATGACGGCGAACAGAGGGCTCGAAAGCATTACATCAATATTGGGGCATCTTACCTCAGCCAAATGTATCGTGGAGTCTCCACAATCTAATGCCTTCAAGAGTTCGGACCGGTCAAAGCCACACCACTTCAACCCTGCACAATTCCTGCTTGAACTCCGGCTTGAAGCTCTTCCGTTTGTACGCACGATCTGGGACAGTCCTTATGCCGATCAGGCTTCAAAAGTGGTGCTAAAGAAGCTGATCGTAATCCTTCGCCACATACTAAGTGGGGATCAAGAGCACGAAGCCTACAAGAGCGGCGAAAAGTCTCCTATGGTCACCACACATCCCCCAAAAAGATTCGTACACAACGTAGAGAAACTCAATACCTTGGAAACCAAAGGGTACGAGGAAGGTCTTGCACGAGAAGCTCTTTTTAGGTGCAATAATCAAGCTACGGCAGCCGAGGAATATTGTAAGGCCTACGTTCAGAATCCCAGACTGAAGCGCCATCCTCTCCCTTCAACAGAAGTCGAGTCACCATTAGCAGAAGCCCCAAGATCATCTACCCCTGGGGAAAACTCCGCGCGTGCCAACCAAGTTAGTGGTAGCACCAATTCGGTGACGACTCCAACGAATGCCCTTGCAGATGTTGGTACTGGACAATCGCTTTGGGACCTCCTAAGTAATGTCTCACAGACAGAGCTTATGTCACCAGAATTAACTTCACCTCCAGATGCGCAACGGTCATCCGTTCAAGCCAACGTTACTGATGATGAGCATGAAAACCGTCAAATGCAGGGTATTGAGAACGATAGCATTGAGATTGGGCCAACTTTGAACGAGAATCCTCCCCCGCTACTCAGAGCGTCCAGTAACAAGGGCAAGGAGCCCGTTTCAGAGGCTGCCGCAGAACAAAATTCCCTGGTCACCATTGACATGATGGACCTGCAACGCGAGCAAATTCGAGCAGATCTTGTGGAACGTTGCCTGAACATTATCAATAGCCACTACGATGTGACCTGGGAATTATCAGAGTTGCTCAAAAGTGCCACGAAGAGACTTTCTGAACAAGGGGCCAGAGATTTTCGAGAAACGGCGTGTAATCTGCTTGTCACAAGCTTGGTTTCATTTCAGTCGGACATTGAGGCAGATGACTTGTCCGAAGCGACGCGCAAAAAAATCTCTGCTTACGCTCACTTTGTAGCACTGCTTATTCAAGACAAGCATATCTACCAGGAATGTCTTCCCCATCTTCAAGACTCCTTTGACAGCCTGCTCAGGTTTGTCCAGATTCCCAGCAATGAAACTAATAACGAAGCTTCGTTGCCGTGGATCGGGCAAGTTCTGCTTATCACAGAGCGAATGCTCTCTGATGATGCTGAGCCGCCGGAGATTTCTTGGAACATGCCAGCCAATGTTGACGGGCCACCTCCTGAAGAAGTCGTGCCTGCTAAAAAGACGATTGTCACCAAAGAGCAGAAGGTGCTTCTATTCGAGTCGCTTCTTGAGATCCTTCCTCGAGTAGGGAAAGACAAATCGCTGGCACTGTCCATCGCCAGAGTCCTCGTCATTCTGACAAGGGAGCGCCAGATAGCGGTGCAGCTTGGCGAGAAGCGCAATCTTCAACGCCTCTTCGTGATGATGAAGCAATTAGCCAATTTAGCCAGCGATCGTATCCACAGCTCAGTGATGCTGATCCTTCGCCATGTTATCGAAGATGATGAAACGCTCCGGCAAATCATGAGAAGCGAGATTGTTGCTAATTTTGATACGAGAAGCTCACGCCAGATAGACACTACGACATACGTGCGCAATTTGTATCACCTCGTGTTACGCTCGCCGGAGATTTTCGTTCAAGTCTCCAAAGAGAAGCTTAAGTTACAGCGTTTCGACACCAACCAGCGGCCACAGACTCTGGCATTAAAATCCACGGAGACCGTCTCGGACGGCCCCAGCGGGTCCACGTTGCAACAAGAACCATCGTCTGCGCCATCAGTACCAATTGATGCCGCCAGCGTGACGAAGGACAGTGTTGAAGCAGCCGTGTTGGACATGATCACCGAAGATGCAAAGGGTAGGGCCGCCGATGTCAAAGCCCCTGTTGTGGAACATCCAGACGGTGTTGTTCATTTCCTTTTGTCACAGCTCCTCATCTACAAAGATGTTGAGGACAAGGACATTGCTACCGCTTCCATAGACAGACCTGTCACTAGCCCGACCGATATGGCCAATGAAGTGGAAATGGGAGATGTCTCTTCCGTTTCAACTCCTCAACCTGATGCCCGCACGCCCGAGAAGGTGGACAAAGCCACATTCAACGGAGAAGATCATCCGATCTATATCTATCGCTGTTTCCTCCTGCAATGCCTAACAGAGCTTCTTCACTCATACAATCGTACCAAAATAGAATTTATCAATTTCTCACGCAAATCAGACCCTCTTGCGATGACACCATCGAAGCCACGTTCGGGCGTCTTGAACTACTTGCTGAATTCTCTCATTCCAGTGGACTCCAACGAGGTTGAAGAGCCAGTCGAATTTAAGAAGCGTAGCGTCACATCCGAGTGGGCTATGAAATTAATCATTGCCCTGTGTTCAAAGACAGGAGAACAAGGTCTGGTCATGGGCCGAGAACGCTACACTAACTACCCACGGGTTGAAGACAACGACAGCGAGCCAGATCTCACCTTTGTTCGAAAGTTCGTTCTGGAACATGGCCTCAAGGCATTCAAAGATGCCAACTCTTCGAACGAAGCCCTGCAAACGCGGTATGCCCGAATACTCTGTCTTGCAAATCTATTCCATCAATTGTTATCCAAGCCATCCGGAAGCGAAGGAGTAGCTGGCTCAAATAACACTTCCCACAAAACTCTTGCCAAGATGATGTTCGAGAAGAACTTCATCTCCATTCTCACCTCGTCCCTCGCTGACATCGATTTGACATTCCCGGGTGCAAAGCGTGTCGTGAAATACATCTTGAAGCCACTGAACGAGCTCACCAATACTGCAGTCCATTTAAGTCTGACTTCGTCAACCCCGGTTTCATCGGCCCTTGGACAGTCTGAAGAAGCCGATATTTCTTCTGCGTCTTCTGTCTCTGAAGTAGATGACGATAGAGAGGAGACCCCCGATCTCTTTCGTAACTCTGCACTTGGCATGCTGGAACCTAACCGCCAAGAAGAATCAAGCTCCGAGTCAGAACCAGAAGACGAGGACGATGAGATGTATGAGGGCGAATATGCCGATGATATGGAGTTTGAGGAGGACATGGCTCCCATTGGCGGCAACGATGGTGAGGTTGTTAGCGATGAGGACGTCGAAGACGAGAATGGTCCCGGCGGACCTATAGAAGGCCTTTCTGGTGACGTTCCAATGGACATCGAGCTAGTTATGGGTGACCCACACATGGACCTCGACACAGACGACGGTGAGGACGATGAAGACGACGGGAATGAGGACGAGGACGACGAAGGAGACGAGGACGACGGGGACGAAGATGATGAGGATGAAGGCGACTATTTAGTCGACGTTGAAGACGCCGCTGGGGAAGGCGAGCTCAACGCAGATGACGAAAATGACAGCCTTGCAGACGGTGAAGGCGAGTGGCAAAGTGATGATGATGAACATGCGGACGATGTAGACGAGGATGATTCCCAAGACGGACTGCAGGAGATTCTGGATCAGTCCTCGGCCGCAGGAGAAAATGTCAATAACGGCGATGTCGACCTGAATGAGCAAGGCCCACTCAACAATCTCCTTAATATCCTTGGCGAGGATGCTGGAGTACCACGTCCAGCACCTGCAGAGATTGGCGAAGTACTAGGTGAAGGGGAATTTGAGCATGTCATGCAAGACTTACAAGACGAGGAAGATGAAGATGACAACGACGATGAATTGAATGAGAATGAAGATGATCTCACCTACCAGACGTTCCATGAGATGCTGAACGACCCGGACACTCCCTGGCCGTGGGAAGAAGGTGCTGTTCCACCTTTCCAAAGAATGCACCATCATCCTCCACCGCATCATCATCATCACTTTCGAGCTGCTCCTGGACAATACTCAAGCTTTATGAGCCGACATATCACTGGTCATGGCCTACCAATACCAGGCATCCATCGATCACACCGCGTGGCCCCTCCTACACGCCCAGCTGATGACGGGACCAATCCTTTACTGCAACAGCCGGGCTCCTCCATACCTGCCGATGCCCACCAAATCCCGTCTCCAATGGATTTGGTGCATGGGTTCGGGCCTGGTTTTATGGGCTATCTACCTACTGGGCCTGGCTCTGGAATGGGAAGTGGAGGCATGCTTGATGCCATTATGGAAGCAATGCAACGCGGAGAAGGTAGCGTGGAGATAAATGATCCTAGTGGCCGTATTGACATTCGCGTGGATACAACGCCAGGGCGCTTCAACGACATGCTTGTCAGGCCCTCCTTCCCTTCCACACTATCACGAAACGCGCGACAAGATCCGCAGCGCACCGTGAACTTCAATCCATTATCCACTGTGTCTCGCTGGCAGGAAGAGGCAAGACTTCTCTTCGGCATGGGCTATGTAGAGAAAACCCAGCGAATTGTCAACGTTCTGCTCAGTGTTCTCGTGCCGCCTGCCATGGAAGAGGAAAAGGCTCGTCTCAGAAAGGCCGAAGAAGATCGCAAACGTGCAGAGGAACAACAGGCGGAACGAGAACGCCAAGAGCGCATAGAGAGAGAAGAAAGCGAAAGGAAGAAGAGGGAAGAAGAGGAGAAAGAAGCTGTAGCAAGAGCTCAGGAGGCTGCACAAGCGGCTTCTACAACAGCAGGAACAGGGGACCAAACACCGCCCGCACCGCTGACTGATGGTGCAGAGCCAATGCAAGACGTCCGCAACACAGAGACTCAAGACGAAAATCAGGCTTCCCGTGAGGCAGTATCCGAGCCGTCGACCGCCGCTGGTCCATCACAAACCCCTGCCCAACGCGTTTTCACATCGATCCGAGGGCGGCAGGTTGATATCACGAATTTGTCTATCGACGCTGAGTACCTTGAGGAGCTTCCCGAGGAGATACGGGAGGAGGTTATCATGCAGCAGTACGCTGAGCAACGCCATCAGGCAGAAGAGCAAGGTCAACCACCAACTGATATAAACCGCGAGTTTCTAGAGGCTCTACCTGAGGATATCCGAGAAGAGCTTCTCCGAGAAGAGGCAGCTGACCGGCGCAGACAGGAACGTGAAGCTGCTCGTCGAAGAGCTGCCGAATCTGGTGGGGCTCCTCGCGCAGAAGAAATGGATGCCGACAGCTTTATGGCCACGTTAGATCCTGCACTCCGGCGCTCGATATTGGCAGATCAGTCTGATGAGGTTCTCAGTGCGCTTGGCCCGGAATATGCCGCAGAGGCTCGTGCTATCATGAGCAGACAGATGCATCAGTTCGGTGCTCGAATGCCTGTAGGCCGAGACGCTCGAGAGGACCGCAGCGGCCGCGACCCCGTCTCAAGTCAACGGGAAACCCGGAAGCAAGTGGTGCAAATGGTGGATCGAGCAGGCGTTGCAACATTGATGAGACTAATGTTTATGCAACAGCAAGGATCAACGCGCAGTAATCTGCACACCATTTTGCACAATGTCTGCCAGCACCGGCAGACACGCGCAGAAGTCATCAGTCTGTTACTTTCGATTCTTCAGGATGGTTCTGCAGATGTGTCTGCGGTGGAAAAGAGCTTGGCCCATCTTTCGCTTCGTGCAAAGACTTCTTCCGTCCAGAAAGCGCCCCAACCACTCAAGCGCACAATGTCAACCCAGACCACGCAGGTCAATGCAACCGAGATGACACCATTGATGGTCGTCCAACAATGCCTGGCAGCGCTAGCTTCTCTGACCCAGTATGATGCACACGTTGCCTCCGTCTTTCTCCGAGAGCTCGAATCTTCTGCAAGTTACAAATCAAAGGGAAATCGCAAAGGTAAGGCCAAGGAGACACGCTCCAATAAATACGCAATCAATGCGCTCATCGGCCTCCTTGATCGAAAGTTGACTACTGAAAACTCAGCTTGCATGGAGAATCTGGCGAATCTGCTTGCCACAATCACCCAGCCTCTTACCTGGCTACTTAAGAAGGACAAGGACAATCACGACCCTTCAAATGTCGAGAACAAAGACGGGCCAGAAACCGTTGCCAGCGAAAATGCCGACGGTGCTCAGCAGGCATCAACGGCAGCTGAGGAATCTGCTCATGGCGCACTTGCCGAAAATCCATCCGTTGAAGACCAATCTGTCAGCGCTACGGACACTGCGATGGTTGATGCACCAGCTGCGTCAGCAGTAGAGACGTCCTTGCACGACGCTAGCGCGCAGCTTTCTGACAATGTGGTCACAGGTTCTGTTGTAGTAGCAGACCCATCAAAAGCTGCTGACGAGACTAAGAGCAAGAGGCCGTTTGATCCACCAGTGATCCCTGAACAGAATCTGCAGTTGATCGTTGGCGTACTGGCTGCACGTGAATGCAACGGCAAGACGTTCCGTGACACCGTGTCCACTATCAACAACCTCTCCTTGATTCCTGGAGCAAAGGATGTTTTTGGCAAAGAGTTGATCAACCAGTCACAGAAGCTCTCTCAGGCGATATTAGCGGATTTGGGTGATCTTCTGACGAAAATCGTGGACGCATCATCAGGGACTGACGTGCAAGGCATTGCCACAGCGAAGTTCTCGCCGGCGAGTGCCGATCAAGCAAAGCTGTTGCGTATACTCACGGCCCTAGACTACCTGTTCGATTCGAAGAGGCCAGAGAATTCCGACGAAGGAACCCTGCAGACGCAAGATGTACTCACCTCTCTCTATGAGAGTTCAACTTTCGGTCCACTTTGGATCAAGCTAAGCGAATGTCTAAGTGCCATCCATAAGAAAGAGGGTATGCTCAGCGTAGCTACAGTCTTGCTGCCGCTGATTGAGTCTCTCATGGTCGTGTGCAAGAATACATCGTTGAAAAATGCACCTCCATCGAAGAGAGTGCGAGAACGATCAGTGGCAAGTCCAGGTCCGGAGTCTGGTATGGAAGGGGTCTTCTTCAATTTCACTACAGAGCATCGCAAGATATTGAATGAACTTGTCCGACAGAATTCGAAGCTCATGAACGGAAGTTTCTCCTTGCTCGCTAAGAACCCAAAGGTGTTGGAGTTCGACAACAAGCGCACCTATTTCACAAGACAAATACATTCTAGGAGCCGCGAAGCCAGACATCCCCAGCCACCATTGCAGCTACACGTGCGTAGAGACCAATGTTTCCTGGATTCATTCAAAGCGTTGTACTTCAACAGTGCCGATGAGATGAAGTATGGCAAGCTCAGCATCCGCTTCAACGGTGAAGAGGGCGTCGATGCAGGTGGTGTTACCAGAGAGTGGTTCCAAGTTCTTGCTCGGGGCATGTTCAATCCGAACTACGCCTTGTTTATCCCTGTTGCTTCAGACCGGACAACCTTCCACCCTAACCGGTTGAGTGGTGTCAATGCCGAGCACCTGTTGTTCTTCAAGTTCATCGGACGCATTATCGGCAAGGCTCTTTACGAGAGTCGTGTGTTGGATTGTCATTTTAGCCGAGCCGTGTACAAGAAGATACTGGGCAAGACCGTTTCCATCAAAGACATGGAAACGCTTGATCTAGATTACTACAAGTCGCTGGTGTGGATGCTGGAGAACGACATTACAGACATCATTACGGAAACGTTTTCTATTGAGTCAGACGACTTTGGTGAATCCCAGATCATTGATCTCATCGAGGATGGACGAAACATCCCTGTCACTGAAGAAAACAAACAAGAGTACGTCCAGCTCCTGGTGGAGTATCGCTTGACGGGTTCTGTGCAGGAGCAGCTAGAGAACTTCCTCAAGGGCTTCCACGATATCATCCCGGCCGAACTTGTGTCGATTTTCACAGAGCAAGAGCTTGAACTTCTCATATCCGGTTTGCCAGATATCGACGTGGATGACTGGAAGGCAAATACCGAGTATCACAATTACAGTGCATCGAGCCCACAAATTCAATGGTTCTGGCGAGCTGTGCGCAGCTTCGATAAGGAAGAACAGGCTAAGCTTCTGCAATTTGTCACTGGCACCAGCAAGGTCCCGTTGAACGGCTTCAAGGAGTTGGAGGGTATGAATGGGTTTTCTCGCTTCAACATCCACAAAGACTACGGCAACAAGGATCGGTTGCCCAGCAGTCATACATGTTTCAATCGTAAGTCAATTGCCCCAGCCTTCTGAGTCTTGCACTAACACATGCCACAGAGTTGGATCTTCCAGAATACGAGAATTACGAGACCTTGCGGCAGAGACTTCTCACGGCGATGCTTCAGGGCAGCGAGTACTTCGGCTTTGCATGATCGGTGTTCTAGCATGCTACTCCTCATAATTCGCACGGCTTACTGCGTACTCCCATGAGGATATGCTTTCGTGGTAATTGTTGTCAACATCTGCGGGCACTCTTTCTCTTCAGTGCTTCAACAAGCAATCGTTCTTCATGTACACATATTCATGGGTCTTTACAACCGGGTAGTTCTAGCCACGCGTCATCATCAACGGCGGGTAAGGATGTGCAGATCCAAACCTGACCATTGCTTATGCGTTGCTTAGCCATTCATAATAGGTACAAATCGAGACTCGAGGACCACCAATATTGTTGTACTGGCATGTGAATGAGTTTGGTATCGCCGTCTATTGGCATTCAACCATTGCTGTAAAGCGTACACCGTCTAAATTCTGGTATGGCTACTTGGTTGGAGGCGTGCAGTGTAGCTCACCACACCTCACACCTTAGCTCCTATTACGGATTAGGGCTAGGGCTCAGCTTGAAATTGCCAAGCCACTGGCACCCTACACATTTTACCGTGCCGCAAAGGACAATCACCACCACCACCACCACCATCACCAAATCTTACTTCCCATTCCAGCCGCCGTTTGTAATTCGTCATGGTAAGAATGAACACCCTCTACTCCTCCTTCAACAGCGACCATGTTCCGCGACAGTTGCCGCCAAGAAGTATCATGCAATATGGCTGAATTCCACCAAAAGATCTGTGCTCTTAACCGAGTGCTGCTGATGGTGATGACTGGCTTGAGTCATGAGCGTGTAGCAACGCTCATGTTCTCTTTAGAGATGAAGAAGATCTCAATTCTTGGTGACCAAGATTGATTCGCTGATCTTCTTTCTCAATGATAGCCTCCTAAGGGAAAGAAACCGGCCGCAGCGCCGTTCCCGCAATCTAAAGCGGGAAGCAAGAAACCTGCTAAGGTCTGTCTTTATATTGCAAGGTTTACTTGCAATCTCAGCTGACTCTGGCAGAATCCTCTCCTCGAGAGACGTCCTCGCAACTTTGGTATCGGTCAAGACATCCAGCCAAAACGGAATCTCTCGCGCATGGTCAAGTGGCCCGAATATGTTCGCCTTCAACGTCAGAAGAAGATCCTCAATCTTCGTCTCAAAGTCCCACCCGCTATTGCCCAGTTCCAAAACACCTTAGACCGAAACACCGCCGCCCAGACCTTCAAGCTCCTAAATAAATACCGACCAGAATCCAAGGCGGAGAAGAAAGAACGTCTCCATAAAGAAGCGACAGCAGTCGAGGAAGGCAAGAAGAAGGAGGACGTCAGCAAGAAGCCATACGCCGTCAAGTACGGTCTCAACCACGTGGTGGGTCTGGTCGAGAACAAAAAGGCCGCTCTCGTCCTCATCCCGAACGATGTCGACCCGATCGAGCTTGTCGTCTTCCTGCCCGCTCTTTGCCGAAAGATGGGTGTGCCATACGCAATCATCAAGGGCAAGGCCAGGCTCGGCACCGTCGTCCACAAGAAGACTGCTGCTGTTCTGGCATTGACGGAGGTGCGATCAGAAGACAAGTCAGAGCTGTCGAAGCTGGTGTCTGCCATCAAGGACGGATACAGCGACAAGTACGAAGAGAGCAAGAGGCATTGGGGTGGTGGCATTATGGGAGCGAAGGCCGTGGCGAAGCAAGAGAAGAAGAGGAAAGCCCTTGAGAGTGCCATCAAGATCTAGAGACTTGGAAGTGTCTGCCATTCTCATCTCTGTTAGCGCTTCATTACTGCGGAAGTGATATTAGTTCCCGCGAGACCAACAAGAAGCCAATATGATGAAGACAAGAGTTGGGTTGTCTCCTTCCAATGTACACTGATTGACCCGTCATATCGTGTAAGACCAGGGACTATACACTACACAACGTCGGCTTTCAATCCGCTTGTCTCCTGTAAACTGCCATTTCACAAATCAAAAGCTATCAAGAAGGAAAAGCCACGCGCTCTTCACCAACGCCCAAATCCAGATACACCTCAATGCTGCGGTCGAGAAAGCCCTTGCCGTGCCTGATTCCCCAGCGTTAGCATAACATCCTATAAACATATTTCATTCTGGATAAAAGGGACAACGACAACGTGAAAAAAAAGGAGTTACTGAATAGGGTACAGCATACCTTCATCTGCTCAATCCTCGCCTTCAACTGACTCGTCACCTCCGCCGCTCTCCTCCAGTTCTCCGCCGGCTCGGCCGGACTCCGATCCCGACTCCCATTCACACTTGCGCTGGCAGCAGTCGTTGTCGTTGCCGTCGAAGAAGTCACTCCATTCAGGGCAGCAGCAGCCACGGTAGCCCTGTGCGGACTCGTAGCGCCACTGTTCCCATTCGCACCCCCATAAGAAGCGGCGGTGGGACTCATCTTCCTCCTCGAGTTAAACAATCCCGGCGCAGTGTTGGCGTCACCCGCATTCTCCTTCTCCTCGCTGGGGCTGTTGAGCTCGAACCTGTCCCGGTAACTGGGTGGTCGACTGTTGTTGGTGCTGCTTGGCGGCGCTGCCGGTGCGACTGAGGACGGAGGTGCCTGGTCTCGCACCATTCACGGTGCTGGATGAGTTGGTATTGGTGTCGGTGTAGATGCCCCCATTGTTAATTTCATCCGGCGGTAAAGGTGATGTGGGCGTGATGGCTGATGTGTCGCGCTGCTGATGTCTTCCGAGACTCTCCCGTCCTAACCTCGACATCTCCCTCTTCTGCCGTTCGATGTCCTTTTTCGCGCTCTCGATCTCGCTTCTCAGCACGTCGCATTCTCCCCTGGCGCGCACTAGTTGGGTCTCTTTGGCTTTGATTTGCAGCACGTCGCGGGTGTGGTCTTCAATGAGTTGGGCGTTTTGGTTTTGAAGCTCCGAGATCTCGGTGTAGAGTTTGCTGTTGGAGGAGCGGAGGGATTCGTTAAGAGAGGCGAGACGCTCATTTTCGGCGCGGAGAGTTTCGAGTTCGGCTTTTTCGGCGGCGGAGAGGCTAGCAGAGGACGGGGGTGGGGTGGGCGCGGGTTCTGCGTGCGATGTGGCGGGAGTGGGTTTGTTGAGGGGTCGGCCAGCGAGGCCGCCTCGGCCTGGTGCGAATCTGGCAGGAGAGGGAATGGGTGTTTCAATGTCTTCGGTGTTGATGGGAGGGGAGATGACGCGTCTTTGTGGTGAGGCTGCACCACTTGCTGGCTTTTTGAGAGCATTGAGCTTGGATCCTGCCGGAGCCGAAAGGCCAGAGCCAGGTCTTGACAGACCGGGTTTTGCTAATGACCTGGCAGTAGGTTGTGGCTTTAGAGGGGTACACTCTTCCTCCTGAGCTGGAGCTGTATTGATGGGTGCAGGCTTCTTCACGCCTGCCGGCTTCTTTCCTCCCGCTGTGACTTTCTTGCCCAACGCTGATGTGCCAGCAGTCTTGGCAGGGGGTGCGATTGGCTTTGGCCGCTCCTTTGCTTTGACCACTGCAGCATCGAAGTACTCCTTGATTTTGGCCTTCCGTATGTCATCCAGTCCGTCGAGGTAAGGACCCATAGCTCGCTCGCCCAAGATCTTCATCAGGGTTCCTAGTATTTCAGCTCCCCCAGATCTCATCACCTCGGTCGACTCTGTCAAGAGCTTTATGGCTGCATCGGCGGTCTGCTTGACTTCTGCTTTGGTCGGTACATCTCGTGTATTCCTGAGGCATCGAGTCAGGAATTTGACGGTTTCGAGTTTGACTTGTGGATTCTTGTGTGTCAGAAAGCTGATCATTTCTTCTAAACAGTCTGACAAGGATGTTGAGGCGAAGACTGCATCGAGTGCTGTGCCGAGTGCATCTGCGATTGCTTGCTTCTTCTCCTTGCATCTTTCAAGCATTGGTGACATGACATTAGATCGATATTTCGCGAATCCTTTTCTGAGGCCCGAAGCAAGCTTTTCGACGCAGTTTGCGGCTACTCCTACTACGGCGACATTTGCGTCTTTCAGTATGATCTTTGCTAAACCACCCACGATCTCGTGAAAGGGGCCATCTTTTATCCGTGGCACGTTCAGGACGATGAGTAGCGCGTCAAGAGCGTCCTTCCGTTCCTTCCATTTCGATGAAGCTAAGTTCTCGTGCAGGTCCTTCGCTATTTTGGGGAAGACATCCACAGGTTCTGCAAGGTCTAAAGTCTCAACTTCGACAGGGTCTTCAGCCTCCACGTCCTCTGCTCCTTCAGGACTGGCGTTTTGATCTTCGTTGTCTCCTGCTACCGCTGCTGCGGCCTGTTGCGCTCGCGTCAATCGTTCCTGTTTGGGTGGGGGCTCTTCCTTGATCTTCTCGAATAGCTTTTCCAAGTCTTGTTGTTGCACTGGCTTCAGGTCATTCCAGAAAACGACTTTTATTGCTTCCTTCAGCCACCTATAAAGTTCCGCCGTCAGATTTGTGGCCTCAGCTCTGACG
Organism: Endocarpon pusillum Z07020; assembly: GCF_000464535.1. NCBI lineage: Eukaryota > Fungi > Ascomycota > Eurotiomycetes > Verrucariales > Verrucariaceae > Endocarpon > Endocarpon pusillum. The sequence goes on from NW_006916008.1 coordinate 139,501, forward strand.
TTCTTATCTGCATGGCCGAAGACTTTAGGTAGTGTTTTCAGCACAGGCTTTGGATCAAGGATTCTGCAGCCAAAATTGTGAAACATAATGGTGATTGTAGATAATGTCGCCGCAATGACTTTGGGCTGCTTGTGGGAGAGGGCAGGCAGGAGCTCCTCGACGACGAAATCAGGCTTGTCATTCTCCACGTATAGCAGTATCGCTTCCTGTGCAGCAGCTTTGGCTGCCGGTCTTGTTGACGCAAGGCCTTTCTCTCGTATTGGTTCAATGGCTGTGCTCCTAGTTCTTGATGCAGCGTTCGGTCCTGCATACTTCAGAAAGGCGCAAAGTGCCGTTAAGCCCTCCTGCTGCGCAGCAACATTCGAATCACCTGCTGCATCTTTCCACAACCCCGAATCCTGCAAGAATGGTTTGAATACAGGATCTGACTCGTCAGGAGTCTGCTTAAATTCTTTGGCCGCAGCTTCGTAACCTTCCTTTCTAACCTTCCAGTTCTTATGCGTGAAGCGATCGGGAAGTGGCAGCTGCGAAAAGTCTTCCTGCGCAGCCTCTGCCATGTCTTTGGAGAAGAGACGTCTTAAAGAGGCAAAAGGCCTTGTTTGCTTGTGTGGAGAAAGTCGTCGTCTAGTAAATGGAGTATCTGTAAACATCAGTCAGTTGCCAACGTTCTAGGTGCCAGCCACCATCGCAAGCATGCTTGAGAAGAGACTTCTATTGTATCAATGCAGAGCCGGGAACCGTACCTTGACAACGCTGTTATGCTGTGTAGTGTGTAGGAGCGACAATGGATCTATACGCATGAGCACCTTCTTTACTGGTAAACAACGGATTCGGGTAGTCGCAATGATTGAGAAATATGCAAAACACGTCAAGCGCAAACATGAGTAGAAATCAATGAATCTGTAAGAAGTTACGTCTGGCTCCCATGGTCGCGGGTTCAACTACTGTACGCGATTATTTCATGCAGGGTCGCTGTGGTGACGGGGTCAGGATACAATATGTAATGACGAATTACTCTTCCATGGAGTGTCAATGAACTCTCTATGGATGCAAGATCTAGCAAGTCTTTTATCTTTGTCAGCAGGGGAGAGACACTTTCAATGTCTTGTAGATGCTTCTATAAAGTCCCATCGCACTTCTCCACTTCTGATATTGTTTCCTTCTGCCTCAAACTCCCACTGCCCTTTCAATTGAGCATCCGTTGTAACGATCATAAGGTTGACCGCCTACCCTTGGATCTGCAGTACGCACCGTCTCTGGGAATAACGCGCCCATTGTCGCATCACCCTTCTCAATCATCAGTGCCCTCGAGGGTTAAACGGATGTGAGGTGGGAAGGGGCGTGGATGTAAGTGGGAAAAGGGATAATATGAGCCAGATCCTTACAAACAGGCAGGCCGAAGAGCTGTGAGGATTCTAATTCAGACAGTTGTCTACACGAGCACGTCTGACTCTCTTTAGGCACAAATCCATCGTCGCATATCTTGCTTCCGTTGGCCTTTCAAATAGCGCAGCTTCCTTGAAGGAAGAGTCAAACCTCGGACCGCAGTTTGACGAAGCCACGGCGAAGAAGTACGAAGGACTCTTGGAAAAGAAATGGACTTCGGTGGTGAGGTTGCAGAAGAAAATCATGGACCTGGAGGCCAGAAACACTGCTCTACAACACGAGATAGATACCGCCACGCCCCTCTCTTCGAATCGAAAGGTCGATCCGGCCACGTGGCTGCCTCGGTCTCCAGCAAGGCATACATTGCAGGGACATCGTCTTCCTGTGACCGCGGTCGCATTCCATCCAATTTACTCATCACTGGCTTCGGCATCAGAAGACACTACGATCAAGATTTGGGATTGGGAGTTAGGTGAACTAGAGAGGACTGTCAAAGGTCATACGAAGCCAGTCCTTGATGTTGACTTTGGCGGGCCTCGGGGAGGTACGTTACTTGCTAGCTGCAGCAGCGATCTTACCATCAAACTCTGGGATCCAAGTGATGAGTACAAGAATATTCGCACGCTCCCGGGTCATGATCACTCGATCTCATCTCTTCGATTTATACCATCAGGCGCTGCTGGTAGCCCACTATCCGGCAATTTACTTGTTTCTGCCTCACGAGATAAAACCTTGCGCATCTGGGATGTTACCACTGGCTATTGCCTGAAAACCTTGAAAGGTCACACGGATTGGGTTCGTGCAGTCACACCCTCTATCGATGGACGGTGGCTTCTTACTGCCGGTAATGATCAGGTTCCTCGACTCTGGGATGCCAGCTCCGGTGAAGCGAAGACAACCTTTCTGGGTCACGAACACGTTATTGAGTGCGTCGCCTTTGCTCCGGGCACATCCTATCACCATCTGGCAGCTATCGCAGGGTATAAAAAGCCACCTCCAGCCAGCAGTAGTGGGGAGTTTCTCGCAACCGGCAGCAGAGACAAGATTATCAAGATCTGGGACAACCGAGGTACATTGGTCAAGAACCTGATAGGCCATGACAATTGGATCCGTGGGCTTGTCTTCCACCCAACCGGCAAATATCTACTTTCGGTATCCGATGACAAGACGATCCGTTGCTGGGATCTATCGCAAGAGTGCAAGTGTGTCAAGACAGTCGATGATAGTCATGGTCATTTTGTGAGCAGTATCCGATGGGCACCTGATGTTCCAGTCCAGGCACATACGAATGGAGAGACCAATGGCCTTGTCAATGGCCTCGTGAATGGAAATGTGAAAAAGAAAGATGACAGCATTGGGAAGATTAGGTGCGTCATCGCAACTGGAAGCGTGGATTTAAATGTGCGTATCTTCGCCGGCTGAAAAGGGGCAGACGATGGAGGTGGCCAGTGGGGCTTTGGTATGGCCCGTGGCAGACATGCCCAAAGGTTGGATGAATTTGAAATTTTACTGGCAGCGTACGAGCGACATGATAGCATTGGCATTGCAGGCGTCGAAGAGGAAGTTAGTGCGCACGCTTTGTGTCGTTCCCAATTTACAGGACAGTATACCCTCGCCACTACTACTCTGTGAATTATCCAAGTTCTTCAGTCTCAACCACTTTGACCTTACATGTTACTAGCACAGTTTGTGTAGCATTGTGGTACATATGAAGGATGTGCTTCAGCGCTGCACTCCGAGTCTCAGAGACTCATAAATCTTGGCAAGCCCTATTGGCGCCTTCCCATTTCAGCACTAGTGCATCCACACATTTCGACCAACACTGAATTTCAGCACCAAGCTGCGGTATCGTAACCACCTGAAATAAACAACATCTTGACACTCTGATCACGGCTGTTGTTGATCAAGACGTGCCCTGTCTTGAACAGCCACATTTGACGTCAAGATGAAGCTCAACATCTCGTACCCTGCCAATGGGTCTCAAAAATTGATTGAGGTCGAGGATGACCGCAAATTGCGCGTCTTCATGGACAAGCGAATGGGCAATGAAGTTTCAGCGGATAGCCTGGGTGATGAGTGGAAGGGCTACGTGAGGAATCACTGATGAATACCACGGTCGAGCTTCGGGCTGATGCAGATTCAACAGATCGTTCGCATTACTGGAGGCAACGACAAGCAAGGCTTTCCGATGAAGCAGGGTGTTGTATGGCAGACCAGAACAGGACCTCGCTATCCAGGTTACTGATTACAAATCTAGATGCTGCCCACTCGTGTCAAGCTCCTCCTCTCCGATGGTCATTCCTGCTACCGCCCTCGTCGAACTGGTGAACGCAGGCGAAAATCAGTCCGTGGTTGCATTGTGGGCCAGGACTTATCTGTTCTTGCTCTTTCGATCGTAAAACAAGGCGAAGGTGATATTCCAGGCTTGACGGACGTGGTGAACCCCAAGCGTCTTGGTCCAAAGCGCGCCACGAAGATCCGCAGATTCTTTGGTCTTGACAAGAAGGATGATGTTCGGTTAGTGACAACAACCCCGGTGCGTGTACTGAAGACTAATATCTCTCGCGTAGAAAATTCGTAATCCGAAGAGAAGTCCAACCCAAAGGCGAAGGCAAGAAGCCATACACCAAAGCCCCAAAGATTCAACGACTTGTCACCCCTCAGCGAATACAGCACAAGCGTCACAGAATTGCCTTGAAGCGGAGAAGAGCAGAGGCTCAAAAAGACGCGGCGACCGAGTATGCTCAATTGTTGGCTAAGCGAGTTCACGAGGAGAGGGAGAAGAGGACAGAAATGAGGAAGAGGCGTGCCTCGTCAATGAGAACTTAGAGTGCATGTCATCCCATCTGCATTCGGAGGGCGGTACAAGGTCTCAGTGGTTGGACGAATGGTAGAGATGAAGGTCAGCTGGACACGTGGAGCAAGTCAATTGTGACCCAGGCAATGCATTGAGCCTGCTGTGGTACATCACAACCATGCCTCTAGATATCAAGCTCACGGATTTTGTAAACCGTCCTGATCTCCCCTAATTCAGTCTTCTAGCCATTCCCAACCAGCGTCTACTGCTCTTTTGCGCTCTTGGTACGTTCTGGTAGCCGTGAAATTTTCTTCTGCTTTCCCCACAGTGGGGGCGCTGACCACCATGGTTGCTTATGACTCCCTTCACGATGAAGGGACTTCGATTGGGGGCCCGACAAAGCAGTCCGCAATGGCGACAAATTCAATCAAGTTGCTTACCGGCAACAGTCATCCACAGTTGGCAAAGGCAGTGGCAGATCGGTTTGTCGCATCCTCCGTAACCTCGAGCGAGCACTTACACTTGAACTCACAGACTGGGCATCGAGCTCACCAAGATCATGGTTCTACAGTACTCGAATCAAGAGACCAGTGTGACAATAGGCGAATCTGTGCGCGACGAAGATGGTACCAACTGCCTTTACCTCAACCGTACCCTATCTAACCTCAGTCGCAATCTCCAGTGTTTATCCTCCAATCCACCCGCCCCAACGACATCAACGACGGCCTAATGGAACTCCTAATCATGATCAACGCCTGCAAAACCGCCTCCGCCCGCCGCATCACCGCCATCCTTCCCAACTTCCCCTACGCACGGCAAGACAAAAAGGACAAGTCGCGCGCCCCCATCACCGCGAAGCTGATGGCCAACATGCTACAAACCGCCGGCTGCAACCACATTATCACCATGGATCTACACGCCTCGCAGATCCAGGGGTTTTTCAACGTGCCGGTTGATAATCTGTATGCGGAGCCTTCGGCTGTGAAGTGGATACGGGAGAATTTGATTCATGTTAGCGAAGGTGGTGCGGCTGGGACAAGAGGGCGTGAGGATAGAAACAAGGAGAATCATCTCGGTAGGAACGATTGCGTGATCGTTAGTCCAGATGCTGGAGGTGCGAAGAGAGCGACGAGTATGGCGGATCGTCTGGATCTGCCCTTCGCTCTGATCCACAAGGAGAGGCAACGACCCAACGAAGTGTCAAGGATGACGCTGGTCGGTGACGTGAAGGATAGAACCGCCATTCTCGTCGACGACATGGCAGACACGTGCGGCACGTTGGCGAAAGCCGCGGATACGCTGGTCAAACACGGCGCGAAGGATGTGGTTGCACTGGTTACGCATGGGATCTTGTCTGGAAAGGCGGTGCAGGTCCTCAAGGAGAGCTGTCTCAGCAAGCTGGTGATTACGAATACGGTGCCGGTCTCGGAAGAGAAATTGGATGCCCTGAGGGTGCCGGATGGGGAAAAGGGTTGCAGGGTTGAGACTATCGATATTAGTCCTGTGCTGGCGGAAGCATGTCGGAGGACACACAATGGGGAGAGCGTGAGTTTCCTGTTCAGTCACACTGTGGTTTGATCGGTGGGTGTAATACAATCTCAGTGCCCTTGTGCAAGGAGTATGTATGACTCGCATTTGCATAACCAGGGCGTTCGGTAAAAGGCCAACTTGACAGCCACGCTTCACGTTCGTGCATATGAGCAATGAATGTGGAGGTTGTTACAATAGACTTTTAATTCATTCTATCTGGCAAGCTCACTAAGTCGAACAGTATCTGGGAGTAATCTAAAGCAACGACTCTGAGGAGCAGAATTCGAGTTTTTAAAATACCAGGATCCAAGAAGGCATGATCTAAAGACGACTCTGTCAGGCTCACTTGCAGATGACTCTCCTGCTGGTTTACCATCAGTACCCAGTAACGTTAAAATGGCGGTAAGCCACCGATTAGAATCAATCAGACTTAGACACAACTTCAGTTCGAGAGGTCTCATTCCACTATTGAGCGATGGCTTAATAGACTACTCCATTCATACTCGTGGTGTAAATCGTCGAAGATGATATCACACATTTTGGCACAGTGATCGTAGGATTTCGACTATGGAAAGCTGAGCTTCGACTGACAACTCCACTAGATCGAAGCTTATTTCTTCGTCCCCTGCTGGCTCCCTGTGCGTCACAAGTTGTGGGAAAAAGCACAATTCAAGAGCTTCTCGAAGCCGGTTGCCACCTGCAAACGCCACTTGATCCAAGATGGCTCCAGCTGTTGTCCGCTCCTTGAGAGCAGTCTGCCGTTGGAGAAGGTCAAGTCGTTTCTCATAATTGATCTGACTCTCACTTTTCCCTGTGGTGGATGGTGGATCCGAAGGCTGAGATTGATCTCCTATGCTGCGCAAAATGTCTTCGAGGCTGCTCCAGAGAGATATCTCGAGGAGAACACATCCTAAAGAGTGGAGGTCATATTCTTTGCGAAAAAGGTTGTCTGATCTCTGATTAAAGTCTCGCATTGCGGGATGCCAGTAAAGGGCTTGCTTGACATCAAATGGCACTGTTTCCGTCTCTTCGAGTGAATTTCTCGAGAACTCATACCCGGCCACGTAAGGCCCCAGGCTGGTGCCCTTCTGCCAGCTCGTCTGCTCGGCGTTGATGAATAAAATAGCATCTGCGCAGATACCCTTGTGAAGCCAGCCCGCAGTGTGCATCTGTAAAGCGGTCTCCGCGACTGCCAGAGACATTGCAATGCGCTCTGTTAGACTCGGCTTGCGAGGGAGCTTCAACACGGATCGCAGCGAGAGTGGCGTGGGTGGCGTGGGTGGCGTGGGCGCAACGTCCTGCTTGGGAACGTTCAACAGATCGACGATCTCGAAGACATAGGCATACCTATTATCCTGTCCAGGCATATTCCGTTCAAGAAAGCCAAGGCATTTGAGTGAATTAAAGCCGTTATTTGAGGAGGTGCCCATTAGAAGCGCAAGCTCCATTATCCTCCTTTTAATCTTCTGGTCGGTCTTCTTGTCCACGCGTTTCCATTCCAGCAACACATATGAATGCACAGTTCGCTTAGATGATGAAGTCTTGTACTCGGCGACTTCCCGCTTACCGTCTTCGCCGACTGGCTGGAACTTTGAAAGATTCTCATATTTCACTTTGGTAAGCTTGGGTCTCTCTGCTTGCGCACTGGAGCCTTCGTCAAACCTCCTGTCTACACCGAGAATAAGTCTGGTTTGTTTAACTTGGCTCACCGCTTCAAGAGCCGCTGTATCTGCAACAGCGTCTTCATGCAAAAAGGCTTGAATGGTTTCCACTTCTGACCCGTCTGTGCTACGAGAGATCAGGTCTCTTAGAAGAGCTGCCATTCCATTCTTGATGACAAGTTGGTGCGCATCATCCAGGAGCTCCTGTAAAGCATTATTAAAGTATGTAATGTCCGCAAGTAGTCTGCGGGTTTTGTCCTGGTCGAATTCTGACCACTTCAGTTTGCTGAATGTGCTTGCCTTCTGCTGGATAATCTGCGCACGACTTTTCCGCATACCTGGACTCGCATATGCCCATGACCTACCAAGCAGGCTGCTATTCTTACGTCCTGGAAAAGACTTAGAGGATGAGCTGTCTGGCACAGCCGAAGCTCCGCCTTCGGTAACGGCCTCTTCAAAGACGTCAAGATTATATTTCTCTTTCAGTCTTTTTGCATCCGTGAGGTCACTGTGCAAGTGGCTAAGCAGCTCATGCACCAGATTCCAATTTAGCTTTGTATTTTCCGGGCTGTTATCGCATAAACCAGCTCTTTCACCCCAGCGCAGGAGGCGGAACTGTTCCCATTCCAGCATGAGACTGAGGCGCTCAACGCTCTGTCCCATTTGACGTGCCTCAGAGATGATCGAGATGCCTTTAACACAGCCATGGAAAAGGGTGATACACAACGAGGTGACACCGGCAATTCCTGTGACAACATCATTAGAGTGTTCGAGGGCAGCTGCACGGGCTACATATCACTTACCGGCGGCAATATCAAATCCGGTTGCCATTTCGGGCCGAAGGGGCCGGTCCGTGGTGTGTTGCGTTCAGCCACCTGCTCTCCGGAAGTCACTCATCGACAACATTGGTTTGAGGATCTTGGGCGTAGTATAGGTATCGTGCAACAAAATTAAATAACACCCGCATTCTACGGTTGGAATTTTCGAGGACTATAGCACGTGGTCATGGTGAGAAGCAGAACAAAACCACCGTGAATCGAAATGCATGGCCAACAAGTACGCCTCGCAAGTGACCGATATACTAAATAACTTTTTTAGTGTACATTGTCCCGCATTAGCGCTGCCTGATGGTAGCATGAGACCAGATATGATGCTACGCCTCGACTGTGGACGAGATGTCCTGCTCAGTCTGACAAGGGTAGCTGATATATCGCCTCTCGCTTTCACTCCATCTTTTCAATGTGCTGCATAGCGGGCAGGTACTCTTACTCATACTCATACATACAGATAGCAGAGAATGGCTCTCAACCCTGTATCTTTTTTCAGAACCTTTGTAGCCCCGTCTTTCTTAGCGAAGCGAATACCTGCGGATGAGCTTGACAAAGCCCTAGATAAGTGGTGCGAACCCCCCCTGGAGAACGACTCCCGCAGGCAAAGAATATTATCAGCAACAGCTTTCAAGAACATTCGAAACCTGCTAAGCCACTATGACGACCCCATCAAACAGAAAGAATGGGCTCTCAGACCGCGTATCTTCACCATTCTTCGAAACATTCAACGCCTGGACACCATGCCTGAGTTTATTGCCTGTAAGTACATGGATGATATGCTGCCTTTCAATGAGCATGAGTTACCGTCATCACTGGGACACTCCAGGCATGCTTTTGTGAATCTACAAGCGTGTTGCCTGACAGAGGCTGCTGAGCTTGAGAAGGGTGACAAGGGAAAGCATGTTCAATTCAGCCGTAACGGTGACCTTCATTTCATTCAAATAGCAGAACTTGGAAGTGGTGGCTTTGGGTAAGTCATCTGCTGCTTGAAAGTGCTTGGGTCGCTCAGCTCAACCTTAACAGGCGTGTCGACAAGGTCTGGTCCAGACTGAGCCATAGACAGTTTGCGCGGAAGAAGTTCCTCCGCAGCTGGGGTGTACAGCAGACGCAGCAGCGCTACGGCTGGTTCGAAAAGGGTGAGTGAGCAAGTTGACGAGCATGAGCAAGGACTAACAGCGAATCGAGAAATTGGGGCGCTGAAGAAACTTTCGCACCGCCACCTAGTCAAGATCAAGGGAACCTATACTGATTTAAATTGCTTCGCATTCTTGATGGAGCCTGTGGCTGAATACAACCTCGAGCAATACCTAGGCAAGATTCAACTGCAGCACATGGGCAACTTGAGGAACTTCTTTGGGTGCCTTGCAAATGCTGTGACTTATCTACATGATGTCAAGGTCTATCATATGGACATCAAATTGCTCAACATATTGGTCAAGGGCAATCAAGTATACCTGACAGATTTTGGGGCCGCTCACGATTGGTCACAGAAGGATCGAAGTACTACTTGGGCAACAACGCCGAGGACTGTCCGTTATATGCCACCAGAGCAAGCAGCAGACCCGAACGCACCCAAGAACTACTGCATAGATATATGGTCTCTTGGGGTCGTTTTCCTGGAGATGGCGACTGTGCTACGAGGCGCAAAGCTCAAGGATTTGTACGCATATTTCACAAGTCATGGATCGAGGCATCCCTACGTTTACGATAATCCCGTGGCAACCAACAACTGGCTTGAGAAGCTCAGAAGCAGAGATGGACCGGACTACGACAATCTGCCGTTGATGTGGGTCAAAGACATGTTGGCACGGGAGCCAAGGAACCGCCCTTATGCTCGGCAGATTCGTGGCCAGATATTGGCAGCACATGGATTCTGTGGGTCATGTTGTGCTCTGTCAGAGCAATCGGTGGGACAATCACCACACATGGCCATGGAAGAAGAGACCTCGGACGACGAAAGCGTGGCTGAGTTCGTTGACGCGGACGAAACCCATCTGGTCATCGAAGAGGACGATAACCCGACTCTGGAGCCACAAAGGAAAACAACAATCCAATCATGGATAGAGCGCACCGAAGCTGCCGGCATGCAACAATATCTCCAGGCATCTACCATCGGAGAGCTTCCTTTCGATGTTGAAGATGATGACAGTGGTAGAGGTGGGCAGGAGCTCAGTGCCTTAGAAGAAAACCAGGATCCAATTCCTGCACGACTATCTAATATCACTTTTTGGGCAGACTCGAGTGACAAGATAGGGAGCCAGCAGAATGTGCTCAACGCTCAGAACGGCGAGCTTGTGTTCGATGTTGAATCTGACGACAGTGACTCCCATAAATCTGACCACTCGGTGCTAACCGTCAATGATGCACAAGAGCGTGAGGCCTTGACCATTCAACGGCAACTCGATGTCATAGAAGAGGAAGGCGACATTAGTCCTGCTGCTGCATTCTCTATCGCAAAGCTTGGGAGTGTCGAAGCGATACCAGAGATCGAACCGACAGATAATTTTCGAGCCCATGTGCAGGATTCATCGTCGAAGGAAGAGACTTCGGTCGTGGCTCGACAGAGCGAACACGGCACTAGCAACGTGCAGCTACAAGCGGTGTGCGAGTCAGCTGCTGAAGGCCACAATGACCGCCTTATTGATCTTGCAAGAAGTATCGAACACCCGCAAAGTGACCTGGTTACTGAGGTGGTGGCAAAGGTGGCTGCCGGATCAATTGCAAATACAGCGCCACTAACTATCAAAAATCTGAAACAGCTCGAATCGGGAGACATCAGGAAAAAGCGTAGTATGCGGCTCAAGAGCCGGGTCGTTGCTAAGAAGTATATGCAACAGGTCTGTGTTAAGGAGACGGAAGCAGCGACGTCTATCATGTCACGAAGAACAAGCGCTGAGCTGAAAGGGTTGACCTTATCGGTCTGGGCAAGTAACTCAGCGCCGATTCTTGAGAACTATGTTCGGAAAGGGAATGTCGCTGCTGTTCGAGCTTTGTTGAAAGCAGGTTGCAATCCAGGAACCAAGGTTTGATTTCTCCCAACGGGTTTCATACCATACACTACTAACAACCCATAGCAAAATCCAAAGCGAGGTCCACTTATAGCAGCGGTTGAGGGAGCTAGTTTGCGACACAACAAGTGCGCCGATGTGCTCCTGAGAGCGGGTGCAAATGTAAACATGAAGACACCCCGGACCGGTAGAACGGTCCTGTCTCTTGCCATTGAACATCAGTATTTCCACGGCTATCGGGGTCTTATCTGGACGCTCTTAAACTGGGGCGCAGATCCAAACATCAAGGACCGCAACGGCGATTACCCCTTGCTGCAGATTCTGTATGGTGGCTATTCTCCGCTGGAGGAACACCGACGTCAAGCGCTTGCCCTGATACTTGATAAATCACGTTATCCCACAAACGTCAACGTTGAGCCGCCTGGCACCCTCAACATGCCCCTGCACCTCGCTGTACGGCGAAAAGATCCGTGGGCAGTGGGTATGCTGTTAGAGAAAGGCGCCATACATGGTGCTAGGAATGGCGCCGGACAAACTCCATTTGCTCTTGCGATCAGCACTTGGTCGCGAGAGATGACTAAAGACCACAAGGAAGTTTCGAGGTTGTTGCTTGCACGGGGAGCTGATCCTAACGAAACCTTCGGTGCAAGCCAGCGTCCAGCACTACATTCAGCTATCAAGAACGGCCATACTGATCTGGTGGAACTTCTGGTTCGTTACTCGGCTGATCCATTTAAGACAAACAACAGAGGGCAAAATGCTTACATGCTGTGCAATACTGAGCTGCGCCAAGGAAGGCTGACACTCAAGCTTACTGACGAAATTAGGTCCGTACTAGACCTACACAACAACCCTTACTGGAACAGTGACGCCTCGGGCAGCATATCAGACTCAACAGAACTTGAACCCCCCGAGTAGAGCCTCCACGATCAAGGCCTTGAGTATGAGTGAAGAAGAGCACAAGGTTGGGATATTGATTCCTCGGTATGGTGGGTCTAGCAAGCTAAACCTTCCGACTTGCCCTGCACGTGAAGAAGTACACCCGAAAGGAGGCATTAGCTATTCCGCAGTCACACCTTGCACAGTGCTTCCAGCACTACAAACCACCTATTGCAAATCGGCTCTACCCTTTATCCCCTCACATATTTGTTTCAGTCCCCAGTGTTCTTTTATTACTCAACGAAAGTATACGGCAGCCTTGCGAAGCCGAAATGGCAAGTGCCATTTTGCTAAGGCGGCAAAATACTTTGGGCGGGGTGTCTGTTCATCCATCAGCCACACCGTACAATACGGATTTTGAATTACAGTGAAAGGCTGATTACCTTCTCTGTTCCCTGTATGTCTCGACCGGGCGGCTCTTCCGATGGTTCTTCCATAGTCGATCCCTCAAGAGATTCCATAGGCATTGGAAGATCTCTGAGATAAATCTTGCATGCTTCACTTTCGAGCCTTCGGAGAGTACCTTCGCACATCTTCGAGCGGTAGGATGCCGCGACTTTCACAACGGCTGTCTCAAGCGGTAATTGGGCGGGTGCGTAGCAGTAGTTGAGGCAGCCTTGGTATACAGAGGTGGTGGAATTGGATGCAGGTTTACCGTTATATGCAAATGAGATGTCTCACAGCCGGCATTGCATGTTTCAAGCGCTCTGTATGGTATTCCTCGAGCTTATGTCCATTGGGATGATCGAGAAAAAATATAGAGTATTCAACCGACCGTAGCATATGTACGTAGTGCCTAAACGTGTTGCAGAAGACGACAGCGCTCGCCAGGCGTGCAAAGACGAAGCGACGTTGTGTCAAAGCTATGGTGAGCACCTCAAGGCGGACTAGTATACTAACAGAGAACAGGGTGGTGCCCAGCTCGTATCTCCTGCGAAACGGGAGCCCTGCTAGGCAGACTGTCGAGCATCATTGATCGAGGAATGACTTTAAACTTTGGTCTGAATGGATGATACTCGAAGAGAACATGGATTTCCGAGCAAGGACCGAAGACCAATCTGTAGATCTTGCTCCTCAGCTCCAAGGGTAAGGCGAAGAAGCGAGCACGGGTCACTCATCTTATCGTAATACTAACTTGGTAGTGTTTGCATCAAAGCTTCTCAAGTACTTGATAAAATATAGAATCTGAACGGAGGCCCCTTGACGGATGGAAGAGCTAACAACGAGTTGTTGACAAAAAGAGAAGGATAGGCTTTATTCTTCAACTCGGACTTCAGCCACAGTGAGATCTTGAGGTAGCAAATCGTTGGCAAGTTAACAATCAACCTTGCTGAGCATGAACGATGATAATGGGTATGAGTCAAGCAACGCAGAAAGCAGGGAGCGGGCTATTCTTTGCAGTACTGAATGTAAGTAGCAGGAACCAGCAGTGCTCTTCACAACACCAACCCTTGGAATCTAGATGAGAATGCTAAGGGAAAGGCAGGAGCAATTTCACGAGAAACAGCACATCACCACTGATCACTTATCTGATCACTTATGGGGGTCAAACACAGGCAGATCCTAAGATTTGCTTCAGGCATCTGACTCCCATCTGTTCTGTGGGTTGTAAACACCCTCAGAACTAGGCCATTGTCTCCATGCTTCTAATCAAAGAGCTGTAAAGGACTGGGAACTCTTCGAACTTCTTGCTGTGACGCCACAATATTAAGCTAGGCGCAAGGAATAGGGTTGTGGTCTTGCTCAGTGTTGTGTTTCACAGTGACTTGGACGTACGTTTGTCTGCTGAATCGCCCTTTGGGAGAATTCAAACTCCTTTTATTGAATTCATGACAGTGGAATGTCTCCTGTACTCTATGCCTCAAGGAGATCATGTAGCCAAGATGGGCTACTGCAAGAGAGCATCCTTTTGACGCTTTGGAATTATCAATGTGTGGATTCAGCCAATAGATGAGCTAATACTTGCAAAGAACATGATTGGGCAGCTTCTTCCTCCAAACTTGAGTAATCACAAGGACTCGAATGCTGCTTCATCAAAGGGTGGCACCACACTTTTTGGTTCCTTCGTTTTTCTGTAATCGTCCTTCCAATGGCTCATCACATGCTGCCGAAATCTGTTGTCTCTTTCCCTCAACTCTTGCCATTGCTTCTCCTGTTCTTCCCTCACCTCCTCCTTGAGCTCCTGATCCTTCTCCCAAACCTCGTCAAATGATTCAAAGCATGAGTGATTCGGAGGTAAGCCAAGTTTCTTCCTCTGCCGTTGGAATTCTACCCTCATCTTTGCAGAGCTCATGACCTTCCACCTAAGTCTCCAGCCGAATAGCCCAAGCTCCTTTATCCTGGCAGGCTTATCACCTAAAAGGTACTGATCAAGTCCACCGCACTTTCGGATGGTGCGCATACATGATGCGGTGATTGGTATAGTCATTGTCTTATTGAGTGCTTCGCTTCGAATGGTCTCCAACCGGACGTTAGGATACCATTTTCGTCGTGTTTTGCCCTTGTTCCTGCCCTTCGAGATTTTATTGCCGGACTGCACGAGCGCGCCTCCGTAGAGACCTTGATCTGCTTCCTTGAATGTGTGTCTTGGTCCGTAAGGATATGGAGGGCACGGCGGAAGTTTTCGGAGTTGAGCGTCCTTGACAGAAAGATCGGAGATTTTGGTAGTAGGTCGCCATGGGTGGAAGGCGTGAAATGCTCTGGAAGGTATAATGATTTTAAGTTGTGGATATATACAGCTTGAGCAGAGGCCGGCCAGAGCTGTTCTCGCAGTAGCAAATGCCTGGGACATTGTAGCGAATTCTCCCAGGCATATCAAAACATCAACATCATTCCCTTGATAGCATGACAGGATGTGGGTAAGTGAAGATGCACGATTGATAGCGAGAAACTCAGATCTTCGAGCTTCGAGTTCCGAGAACTAGTACTGTAGCTTCGAAATTCCGCAAGAGTCCTTGGCACGACTTTTCTTTGACCTCGCGACGATTGACAAGATCCTGGTGCACATTTTACTGCTTTGCCTATGGTAGACTATCGTTTTGGAAACTGAATCGTGTCTTGCCAAAACGAAGTGATCCTCAGGACATTAATGACATATTCTACAGATCCGGTTCTGACTACTCATCATGGTGAACTTGAGCGAAGTCAAGGGCACCTCGCGCGAAAACAGAACTGCTGCTCATACACATATTAAAGGGCTAGGACTGCGGTCTGATGGCACAGCAGAGACCGCGGGGAATGGCTTCGTCGGCCAGACTGCTGCACGAGAGGTATTTCGTCTACCAAAACGGGACCTTCTGACTGAAGCTAATATATTGTCAGGCTTGTGGGGTGGTTGTAGATCTGATCAGAGCCAAAAAGATGTCCGGTCGAGCTGTACTGCTAGCTGGTGGTCCAGGAACCGGGAAGACAGCCCTGGCTCTAGCTGTGTCGCAGGAGTTGGGGACGAAGGTGCCGTTCTGTCCAATCGTTGGCAGTGAGGTGTATTCGACAGAAGTCAAGAAGACGGAAGCTCTGATGGAGAATTTTCGAAGAGCTATCGGTATGACAGTCGCTTCCAAGCTATAACCATTGTCCATATGCTGATGCTGTACTATATCCAGGTCTTCGAGTACGCGAAATGAAAGAAGTCTACGAGGGTGAAGTGACCGAGCTTGTGCCCGAAGAGGCAGAGAATCCTCTAGGAGGTTACGGAAAGACGATTAGCCATCTCATCCTCACTTTGAAGTCTGCCAAGGGCACGAAGAAACTGCGATTAGACCCAAGTATCTACGAAGCAGTACAAAAGGAAAGAGTGGCGCAGGGTGATGTGATATACATTGAGGCAAATACTGGAGCCTGCAAGAGAGTGGGTCGATCAGATGCATATGCGACAGAGTTCGATCTAGAAGCAGAAGAGTACGTTCCAGTACCGAAGGGTGATGTACACAAGAAGAAAGAAATTGTACAAGATGTCACGCTGCATGATCTGGACATTGCCAACGCCAGGCCTCAGGGCGGACAAGATGTTATGAGCATGATGGGCCAATTGATGAAGCCGAAGAAGACAGAAATCACCGACAAGCTACGGGGCGAGATAAATAAGGTGGTCAGTAGGTATATTGACCAGGGAATCGCAGAACTTGTCCCTGGTGTGCTTTTCATTGATGAGGTATGTGGTAGTAAATCTCGATTGCAGATGAGGTTACTGATCGCTCAATAGGTTCACATGCTCGACATGGAATGTTTCACCTACCTCAACCGCGCTCTGGAATCACCCATCTCCCCAATCGTCATCCTCGCTTCGAATCGGGGGACAACATTAATCCGAGGCACGCAAGACATCACAGCCGCACATGGCGTTCCCTCAGATCTATTAGCACGACTTCTTATCATCCCGACACATCCCTACAACCCCTCAGAGATTCAGACCATCATCCGATTACGAGCAAAGACGGAAGGACTCACAATCAGCGAGTCGGCGCTGGAGAAGGTCGCTCAGCACGGCGTCAAGGTGTCGTTACGCTATGCCTTACAGTTACTGACCCCATCGAGCATATTGGCCAAGGTGAATGGCAGACAGAGCATAGAACCTGCAGATGTGGAGGAATGCGAGGACCTGTTTATTGATGCCAAGAGGTCAGCGCAGATTGTGGAGTCGGCTGATGGCGCATTCATTGCATGAGTTTCCCAAAAGCATGGAAAAGTGCTTTCAAGTTCTACAATCATGTCACATGCAAGGCGCTATGGCGAAGGACGGGCGAAGTAGAATAGCCCTGGCAGCGCAAGCGCAAGCTGGATTCAAACTTAAAGGAGAGTGTGTACGAGCCCGCATTGAGTATGTACATTCTCTGTTGGTAGGCAGGTGATGCTCTATCCAGTTGTTATGCTCCTCTTGTTCTTATGCGTGTCATGCAGCAGATTATACAATTTAACTAACCCAAGACTGCCAGTCAGCATCGAGCATATCCGAATTTTCAAGACGCAATTGGAACGAAGTGACTCCATCGACATCCAAGGAAGGTATATACGCTCAACGACTCCCCACAATCTGACTGGGTTATGACCGAGACGGGGCCTAACATGGAAAATGCGAATGTAGGAAAAGTTTTCATCGTAGGAGGCTCAAAGAGGAAGGTTTGAGTAAACTGCGTCAACGTACCATCCCGAAGAGAGCTTTGAACAATTTCGAGGCCGTTGAGGCTTTGTCTACAACCCTAAAAGCACTGAAGAGGATTAGCAAGTAGCCTCAAAAGAATCCAAGTGATTGCTCGCTGAATAGGTAAAAGGTCAGACAAAAGTTACTGGCAAGTAGCAGACCATCCGGAGAAGATGATCCGAGGGTCTCAATCATGGTCGACTCAGTTTCAAATGAAGAAGGTTGTGTTATGGTTGTCATCTTGAGATGCTTGCAAGGAGAAGCGAAGGTGGACTTACCAGGTGAAGGGCAGCTGCTGCAGAGTCAGCAGATTTACAACATAGATGATTCTGATGCTTAGATGTCAAGCTCTCGAAGCATATCTGCTAGATCCTTCATGAAGGATGGTATGATTGTTGTTCCACACCGGCATGTGGTCCAGGACTACCCTCGAGCATTGAGTGCAATTTCAGAAAGACAATTTCTCCAGTGGGTGCAGTGGCAGTGGAGTGGCCGTGCCCGTGCCCGTGCCCGTGCCAGTGCCGGTGCCTCGTGCCCCAGTTAATGCCGCAGGCCCAGACGCCAAGGTCAGGCTACACTCTAAGTAGCCACAGTGCTGGAAGGTGCCCAGCATGCTCAGATATACGCCTCGTCTCTTGCCTCGCTTCTCCGATCGCGATCCCACAGAAAAAGAAAGGCTGGTCCAACGCCCATGCATCCACAGGGCAGAACAGATCTGTGACCGAGAGCAAAGGGCAGACGCCAGCTTCTCGCAAAACAAAATCCCGCTCTATCAAGATGAGAGTCCCCGGGACATAATCGCACTCTGCTGCTGCCCCCACCTCAATCTTCGCCTTCATCGTTTGGCTGGTCTCGGAACCGCACCTCTTTCCTCACAAGCATCTTTGGCCCCCAGTATCGTCATTCTTTTCAACTTCCCTCACCGCGTTCTACCTCCCTACATAATATTCCAGCATCTGTACGCCATGGTCTAGTCGAACCCTTTTGTGAAACCTACGATAATATTATCGTCACATATGAGCTAGTTGGATTATCGATCCTCCTCTAAACATCGACTGCTTTTACCCATGTGGGCTAGCCGGTACTATCACCACGATTGTATCTTAACTATACGCTTTAGATTCGAATGCGACTCTGAAGACTCTCGATTAGTATCCGGAGCCACACCTTCCTCGTTGGGATCTCCTCGACAATTGTTATACCGCTGTTGAGATTGCGCACAAACAGCCTGGACATTGTGGAGAAGTGACAGAATTCTTAACACTCGCTCGATAGAGGAATCCTCGTGAGATACCGCGCCATAGACGGTAGAATAGGCTACTATGGCAAATGCCATGGCCATGGCTCAACCCTATCCAGTTCATGGTGGCATGCAACAGCATCCAGGACTACCTCATGGACATCCAATGGCGCAGGGACAACCCCACATGGGCGGACAGGCACAGGGAATGATACCTGGCATGCATGGAGGACCACAAGTAACGCAAGGAGGTCCGATGGTCAGTGGTATGCCACCTGGAGCTGGAATAGCTGCGCCGGGCGGACCTACTCAGAGTGCGCATGCTATGGCACACTTGGGTCCACCCCCAGCAATGTTTCAGCAACACCCGGGAATGCCATTTCAGAACCCGAATATGCTCCAACAACAGCAAATCCTTCAACAGCAAAGACACCGGCAGCAACAACAGAATGCTATGCTTCATCAACAACAACAGCAGCAGCAGCAGCAGCAAGTACAGCACAGCGGAATGATGACTGGCCCAAACGGACACCAGATGACTCCAGGCCAAATCGCTCAGATGAGAGCTATGCCATTACAGTTACAGATGATGCACCAACAGCAGCAACAGGCGCAACACCCACAACATCTCCAAGCACAACCAGGTCAACCACATCCTCAGAGTATGCCGCAGCAGCATGTACACAATCAGCAAATACTAGCCCAGCAACAGGCAGCTGTTATTCAGCAACGAAATGCTACGGTGATGCAGATGCAAGAAAGCCAGAATGCGACCAGTCAAGCACAACCATCGCAAGGTGTTCCTGCTCGTCCTCACAGCGCCGCCGCAACCCAAGCGCCGCCACAACAACCCGTTCCTCAGCAACCACCGCAGCCTCCGCCAACACCACAATCCCAGCCTCAAACACAAACACCTCAGCAACAGCAACAGCAACTGCCTCCTCAACCCGGACAACCTAACCAGCAGCAGAGGGAGCAGAGAGAGCAGAGGGAGCAGCGGGAGCAGCAGCAGCAGCAGCAACAACAACAACAGCAGCGGGAGCAGCAGCAGCAACAACAGCAGCAGCAACAACAGCAACAGCAACAACAGCAGCAGCAACAACAACAGCAGCAGCAGCATCAGCAGCATCATACGCAGCAACAACAGGCTCAACAACAGGTTCAGCAGCACGCTCAGCAGCAACAGCAACAGCAACAACTAGTGCAACAAGATGCTCAGGCGCGACAGCAGCCACAACAACAGCACCAGCAGCGAAATGCCCCGGTCAACCATATGATTCAGCAGCCTGATATACACAAAATCATGAGTGGTCAAGTCGTTCTGCGCCTTCTATCTTTCATCGACCGTCTCAGCTCTCCCGAACCTCAACAAGCTAGCAAATTTGAGTTCTGGGAGGAGTTCGTTGCTCAGCACTTTGCTCCTGGGGGTTCCCTGCAGCATCAACTTGTAAACATGACTGATGGCAGCGACAAGAGATTTCGGATTTCTTACCCGGCGCTTGCATATTACTATCACTCGCACTTTACAAGCGGCATCCGGACGATGACTATGCAACCCCAAGGAGCTATCGAAAGACCGCTGCCGATGGGGTGTCACGCCGTACTCTTCCAACGCTGCACCTTTACTCATGTCTTTCACAATGAACACCAAGTTGTCTCGACGGGCACCCTGAAGGTGAACTTTGATGCCAACCAAAAGATCGAGTATCTCGACATTGGCACCAGCAAATGGGTTGAGTACGTTCCTCGACTGCACCTGACGCCGGTAGAGTCACCGGATATGAAAAGCCCAAAGCTCAACAAGAATATGAAAAAGGCTGCACCACGGCCGTCGCCGCCTACCAGCGTTGCGCAACCTCGATCGATGGTGAACAAAAACGGCATTACCGATGGTGTTATGCAAAACCTAGAGGTACTTGTTGATCATCACAGACAACATCGCTCTTCTTACTAACGATGAAGTTTAGATAGCGGAAGCTTTGACCTTGATGGAGACGCTTTTCCAGTACTCGCAGAACCACGAGAATCTCACACCAGCCGAGGCATTGAACAATCTAGTGCAAGATACGGCCCGGGGCGCGCACAACATCGCTGCGGGCATACCGCAAGGCAACTTCAACAATATGGCACCCAACGGCGTATCGGGGCAGCGGACTCCAGTCATGCACGGCGGGGAGCAGTTTGCTTCACCGGCATTGCAAAATCTTGGTCTACCGCAACAAGGGTCACCGCACATTGGAGGTCCAGCACATAGTCCGAGCCCAGCACACATGCATATGGCAGGTCCAGTGGCAATGGTACATCAACACAGTCAGCAAGGCTCGAATCTAAGTGGCAGCCAGGGTGCCAGTGCAAACACCAGCCCGAATGTGCCGAACAAGCGGCGACGAGCTAGTGGCATCAAGCTTGAAGATGATGGTGGAGAAATGAACGGGAGCGCGGCAAACAAAGTCAAACCAAGTCCCAGGATAGGCGGGAAGCGGCAGAAGGGAACCGCATGATTCACCCCAGCCGGACCAAAGAAGGATTTCTAGAGGGTCATTGCAGGCGTTTGTGTTGGGTGGTACCCTCTATCAGCTTGAGCGTGGAGTCTTTGTCATGATGAATGTATCTAATCTACCATGTTTTTGGGGACGGTCATGTTTCTGGAAAGCCCGCACCGGCTCTGGGGGATACATTGGGCTGAGAGATTCAGTTGTAACATATATACTGTTTTCAGGATGGGTGGTTAGTGGCGGCGCATCAGCATTGGGTACGGTGATGCCCAAGATGAGGCATGCCGACATGTTCAAAACATCAGTCTGGATATCCGCAAATCTGTAATCCAATTTCAGCTCATATCAATCATATCCATCCAATCAAATGTCCTATCACAAAGGTTCTTCGTTCCTCTAGATTTGCGTAGCCATCAGCACCTGAATAGGAGGTTTTTCCGCTCCGCTCCGCTCCACCCCGTAACTACTGAGCATGACCTAATCATCTGATCTGTGACCTCGATTGTATTCCTAAAACTTACCAGCTATCATGACAACACATCATTGTATCACGAAGACCCTCATAGTCGGCCTGTCCGGCCCCTCCTCTTCCGGCAAAACCACCATCGCCCGCCTCCTCCGCTCCATCTTCAACATCCCGGCTTCCGCAGAAACCAACCACCACTCCATCACGCTCTTCATCCTCCACCAGGACGATTTCTACAAAACAGACGCAGAGTAAGGCCTCCAACTTTTCTCCTGTCATTCACATCCCATGTCCCTCATCCTCTGTCTAAGCAAATATAAAAAATAATACCACAAAAAACCCTTACCCGAAAACCCCGTGCTCACTATAGGATCCCCATCATAACCACACCCTTGACACAACGACGGCTACAAGACTGGGACAGCGCGGAATCGCTGGACCTGGGCCTGCTGGAGCGCAGCCTCCGCTTTGTGGCCACGCACGGCCAGCTGCCGCCGGACCTGGCGAGCAAGGAAGACTTGAACACCGCCGGCGAGTCCGGCGTCTCGGATCGAGAAATCGAAGGGTATCGGCGTGACGTCGTCGCGACTGTTCTCAACCCTCCTCCTCCTCCTCCTCCT